>NC_067473.1:13027078-13328507 GCF_947179515.1 Apodemus sylvaticus | reverse complement strand
CTATCCTATCTATTAATCTCCATTTTCACTGAGAGTAACTTAAGTAAAATTTATTATTTGTACTGTTCCATCAGCTTAACTTGATATTTTGTGTGATTCTGGAAGTTTGCACTTTAATGTAACAAGGGTGGGGAACTCCTTGTAGTGTTACTTGGGAGATGGAAATCTGTTGGGGGTAAAACCTGTCACAATGTATACTTTCTAACTTTTTTTAATAAAAAGGGTAACTAGAAGAATCTAGATGTATGGCTAACTAAGTTAGCATTTAAATATAGAAAGTTTAAGTGTTTTCAACATTTTGGTTTCAAAAGATCTTTCTTTGTATGGTTGAAATCACTGTTTATAGAATTAGGGAATGGCTCAGGAGTACACTGCTTACTTAGTTTATACAAGGCCTGGGATCAATCCCCACCATTATAAATATGTGTGGAGCTATTTCTGCATCCGCTACCATCAGGTAGATTAAAAAAAAATTCACAAAACCAAGACAATGGAAGAAATAATATTATTACTTAATTTATAAATGAATTCCAAAGCCTAGCATCTGTAATGTTTAATTTATTTCTTGGTGGTTAAATATTGTTTTAGAAGGTAAAATGTTGGCCAGATCCATATGTACTCAGAGTAGATCTAGAGACAACCACAGTAATCAATACTAACCATTTGGTTACCTACTAGAATGTAATGATTAATATTTATTTGCCACTGAAGATCCTACCTTCATCCTGGGTAAGATGAATGTAGTTTCTGCATTTAGATGAGGACTGTTAAATCAAATATAGATTTAGAGATACACAAAACAAAACAAAAACAATGTGTTTCACCTGCTTCTCAGACATTTCTTATAGTGGCCATAAACTCAAAGGTGCACATTTCTCCTGTGGTAAATTTTTAGTGCTCTAAATATCTGTCTGAAGCTATAAATGCTTACTAATCTTTTTTTTTCATTTTGTTTTGTTTGCTTTGGTGGTACTGTTAACCCTGAGATGTGTTGGTAAAAGCCAATTTCATCATTTGGGGCCAAATTTGCATCAAGCTTTATTAAATATTAAATGCTGACCAAGAGATGGACTTTGGTCAGGACCACTCCCTGGAATTTTCCAGCTGAGGGGCCTCAGAACATATGTTGCAAGGCTGTTTTTTCTTTTAAAAGACAAGCAGCCACCATACTTTTCCATAAGGCTTTCTTAGTTTCCAAGAACAACTCCCAGCAATTTGGACATTACAGCACCCTGAGAATTTTTTCTTTTGTTTTATTTGTAGCTTTTTTTGTTAGTTTTTTTTTTTTACTTGTTTTTGAGATATTTTCTGGGAAATAGACACAAATGCTTCCATTTGTAGAAAGACACTAATCTCATAATATCATGCCAAAATAGATTGTAGATACAGATTAGGGACATTGCTAAAGGAATTCCTTGAAATTAATTTAGAATATACTATGAATTTAGAGTCAAGATTATCCTTAGAAGGGTATTTTTCTCTTGAGAAGAAAGAAATAATCATATGCTGTTATATGTTTTATAAAGACAGAGATATGTTTTGTAGAGAGCAATATATATATAGTTGGGAGGGGTTATCTCAGGGAGCATGTTGGGTTAATAAAAAGAGAAAGAGGTTTAGATAGTAGGGTATATGGCAGTATGGGGAAGGGAGGCCCAGGCAGGCCCATGCCCAGGCATCCCTTCCCCCTGAGGGACCAGACACACACAGACATAGTATAGAGTAGAGTTTATTCAGGACAGAGGATGGGAGTTAATGTGGAGGCAGAGAAAGGCTGAGAGAGGGAGAGAGTAGAGAGTAAAGAAGTTAGACAATAGAGAAGTGGAGGCAGGCCATGACCATGTGGAGTGAGGGGGTAGGGGAGCAGAGCCCAAGAGGAGCAGAGAGGTGAGAGTGCTAAGAGGTAAGAGAGATCAGAGAAGTAAGAGAGAGAGGAGGGAGCCCAGCGCCCTCTTTTATAGGCCAGGGCTGTTGCCAGGCAACTGTGGGAAGGGGCATACCTGGCTGTTGCCAGGTAATTGTGGGGTGGAGCTTAGACAGAGTCCTAACAGGACCCATGCTAAGTCAATGTTAAGTCATCCCTTTCCTTTGAGGTATCACCATAAGTCAGGTCTAGTACAGAATAGAGTTTATTTGGGTGCATGGCAAGGGCATGGGGAGTTGAGAAGGAAGTAAAGGCAGAGAGAGAGAAGAAAGAGAGGTGGGAAAGAGAGGGAGGGAGGGAGGGAGGGAGAGAGAGAAAGAGAGAGGGGGGAGAGAGAGAAGAGGGAGGGAGGGAGGGAGAAAGGGGAGACAGGGAAAACAGGGAAAAGGGGGTCATAGAAAAAGAAAATGAAGTCATCAGAGAGAGAGAGAGAGAGAGAGAGAGAGAGAGAGAGAGAGAGAGAGAGAGAGAGAGAGAGAGAGAGAAGCATGGATCAGAGGGGGGAAAGTGGCAGAGAGATAGCCAGGAGAGTTCAAACAGTCCATTTTATAACAACCCAAGTCTACCTGGCTGTTGCTTGGTAACTCTTGGGCAGAGCCTAGAAGGAATGATAACATGGCACAGGTGATAGTTATAATAGTGAACAAGAACCCAATTTGTTTCTTCTAACACTGGAAGGATCCAGAAACACATACATGTGAAATACATGGCACCCTCATAAATTGTTTCAGTAATTTTAATTAGCTTTGCTACTGTGCTGAGTCACAAAGGCTAGACATGATTGAAACCAGTTTTAATGGGAAAAGTCTTATGTCCCAAACAGTGGAAATAATAAGAATAATAAGTGGAATAATAAGGAAAAAATTATCATATGGTCATATTTCAAAATTAAAAAATTCTGACATAAAATAATGTTGAGCATAATTAATGAAACCATTGGGCATATATTGATTATTACCATAGTAGCGCAAATAATTGGTGACAGAATAAAAATAATATAGTACTTTTGGTAATGAAAATAACTGAAACTACTTGCAAAACAAAGTCTAAAAAAAGGTGCTGATATTTTAATGTGAAAGGAGGAAAATAGATCTCTGGACTTTTTAAGAAATTTCTAAAGGAAGTCGGAATAGGTCAAGAGTTGGCGAAGGAGATAGGATTGATTCTTGATACTCATTTAAGTGACACACAACCAGCTATAAATCTAGTTCCAAGGGCTCTGAAGCCTCTTGCCACTGTGGACACCACACTTGTGTGCACCCAGGATCAGGTGCACATACCCCTCCCCACAAGCAGATGCATACTTTAAAGTTAATCTTAAAAAGGAAAGGAATTCCTACAGAGACACAGACTGGCAGGGAATATATTAAAGAGGTAAACAAACTCTGGGTCTGGAAAGATGACCCACTGTTTAGAAAAGAGTATTTTTGTTGAAGAGGAGCTGAACTCATTTCTTGAACTATTTTTCAACCATCTTTAACTCCAGCTCCAGGGGATTTGTCTGTCATACTTGAGTGCCCAATCTCAGGTGCACAATGCCCTACATATAATTAAAACACAATAAATATATTAACAATAAAATGAATTCTCTTTTGGAACTTTTAGGGATAGTAAAACCATCCAGTTGGGTTGTGCTTACTGATTGCCAATCTAAATCCAGGTACCAGGAGGACATTGGGATGTATCAAAGTCAGTGTTGGGGTAGTCTTGAGACTGATGGAAGAACAAAGTATTGCTTATTATAATAGTGATATTAACAATCAGAAAGCCCTGTGTTAGACAACGTTCTATAGGTCTAAACTATGATGTAGATTCAAGTATGATAAAGACAATTGTGATTGAGGAGACACACATGGAGAGAGCTAAAACTCCACGAAGTCTCCATCTCAGATACCTCCAAAGAAGAGCTGTGCCAGGGTCCTACAGTGGAACTCTACACTGTGTAGTTTATCTTACAGTTGGCCTTGCTGGAAAGTAGTTGTCCTCCATAATGCCTGGGGACCATCCCAGTAGAATAGAAAGTGTCAAGCCTTTATAGCTCACTCTTGGGAGACGATTCTTGGATGCTGGATTCTAAACATGAAACTCCCTTGTGGAGGATAAGAGAACTGAAAAGATCAGAAACACCACCCACCTGCCATGGCAACCCCAAGGCTGTGTCAGCATTCTTCTTGACCATAAATAATAACTGTTCAAGATCTGTAAAGATGAGAAATTTTCATTTAGCAGCCATCAAGCAGCTAAGAAAGTCATAAATACATATGCAGTGTTCTTTGCCTCTCTTCATAGTAAAAAGGGCTGCCAAAACCAATCGTCTAGACTCACAACCATTTAGCCACTGAGACATTAGGAAGCTCATACATTACTGAGCCTCTGTCTACTCTACTCATTGGCTAAAACAAAACAAAACATAAAACTCAAAAACACCCTATAAGATGGGCAGTGATTGTGTCTTTCATGCCTTAATCCCAGTTCTAAGGAAAGAGAAGTAGGCTGATCTCTGAGTTTGAAGCCAGTTTTGTCTACAGAGGAAGTTTCAAGACAGCAAGGCCTACACAGTGAAAGCCTGCCTCATAACACCCAAAACCAAAAACCAAAACAAAAAAAAAAAGCATCCCATAGCTGATGGATGATAGGAGTATTCTTTTTGCATACCAGAGAACTATAACTTTTCAAAGCCATAGAAGGAGTTAAACAATTTTATGACGCTTGTTTGTCCTGTAATTCTATGGCTTCTAAAGATAGTGAAAGGCAGAGAATTAATGGTGTTCTCTCTCTACCACCATTTATGTCAAGTGTACAGTGATTCTTGGAAAAATGTAGCTACTTTTGGAATCACAAATTTCTCTAGTACTTTATGTAATTTATAAACACTTTAAATTAAAGAAATCTTCTGTATTTTGATTGTATCTTATATGAACCCATACAGGATAGAATAATTAGAATATTGCTTGTTGATAAAGTCACATTTTTTTATATACAAGATGGTGGCAGACAAATGGCTAATTTTTTTTAAGTAGCAAGATTGTTGATTCAATTGAATTATGAAAGTTCACAAAGTTTAAAACATTTATCAGGAGATGACAATCATTTTAAGGTGTTTTGTGGTGTATACCTACTGTTGAATATGTCATCTTTGTTTTTTGTTTGGTAGCAACCTAGAATTTGGTTCAGTGTTTCACAGTTCATCACTGTGTTACCATAATAGTGAGCACAGGAAAATGAATAGTCCAGTCTCTATACTCAGAATAGCTAGGCATTTATGCTTCTAAACATAGGAATTTTCTGTACTTGTTTCTAGACTGCCTAAATGCTTCCATCTATAGTTAACATATGTAGCCCATCAATGATCTCTGAAAATGATTTGATCACAAAATAGAGATGAACATCTATAAGGAAGGTGAAATCTTGTTGACATGAGGCCTATCCTAGGGAAATGTTTGCAAGGAGCAGTATAAGGAAGTCAGCTGGGCTATATCACTGTCTGCTCATCCAGCTTGACCATGGGTGACCAAGAATTTGAAAGTCAATGCTTTCATATTAACGCTGTATTTGCCTGGATCATCCAGCCTGTTGTTTAGTCAAATAAATGTTCTGTTTTGTCGGTTCATTCAAGATTTTTTAATTCCCTCCCTTTTGGCTCTTGTAGTGAATTCTTGTGAATGGGTGGGCATCCTGAAAGTTTCCATTTTTCTTATTGTGAAAGAATGTGGGACTTAGACCAATTCTCATTTTTATTCAGCAGAATTACGTTTTGTAAGACTTTCCTGTGAAAATAATTATCATACTTCTAATAGTAATGTAGCCGAATGTGTACTCAATATGCACAAGGCAAATCACCAAGCATTTGCCATTTTAGTCAGCTCTTAAGAGACTCATTCTTGACCCTGTTGCATCTATTGACATTTGAAGAATGTAGTAGAGATGATAAGTAACTTCATTTCATCACATAACAACTTAGTGGTAGAATCTGAGTTAATGACTGAAGTGTCTGCAGATGACTCTAGAGAACTATTCTTCTATCTTGAACTTCGAGGGACTTAGGAGAAACACGTGCATGGAATGAGTGGTACAAATCTATTATCCCGAACAAAATTATACTTTCAAGAATTGCTATAGTCATTTGGGAGCAGCAAAGTGAATTTGGGAATTTTTCAGAAAGTTGAAAGTTTGTTTGTTTATTTGTTCCTTTTTTAAAACCAAAAGTTCAAGTTAGAAATTTTAAAGGGGAAGAGGCAGGTATTGGAAAGGAAGGAAGCACTGTCATAGTCCGTGGGATACAAGCCTGGGCTCTGGTAGCTCTGAAAAGCTCAGGCACTTGTCTCCAATGCATAAACTCGAAAACGAATGATCAAAAAGAGTGAGAGGGGGATTTTGCTCTGAAAACTGAATCAAATAAAGGGAGCAAGTGACTTCAATTTATTTTTGGAGTACTGATATGAAGTTCGCATACAAATGGAGGACTAGTTATATATACTACTTAAAGTAGTCCTGGTCAAGGTGTGGTCCCACCCATCACCAGCCCTACTTGGTCTGTCCTACATGGTTGTGCCAAGTTATAAGGACTGTGGGAAAGAAATCTCTTCCTGGGAAACCAGTCCCTTGTTTGAGTCATGTCAAAATTTTTGTCTTTCCCTTCACCCTGCATGGAATCCTGTGGGAATTTTTCCTTTGTTTCCTCTGTCAGTTTTCCACAGTCTGACAGTTGAAGAGAAGGACACAAGCATCTCTTTAGAAACCATTTCTCCTTTAGAGATTGTTTCAGAAGCATATCAGTGACAGTAGAAACTCACCCAGCTTCTTCTGAGAGGCGAGAGCACCTGCACCTATGGAAGACAGGGATGTATGAACTGTGCCTTTTCAGAAGCATTTCTGAACTCTTCCTTCTGCTCCTGGAGTCAAATACCATCATGCCTGCTTCACCTGGAATTGCTGTTCTTTTTGGTTCACATTGTTCATGGATGCACACTTTGGTAGACAGCAGGAACTAGAATCATAGCTTGACATTTGGCCCTTGTGGTTTTCTTGAAAAATCAAGAGCCCCAAGAACAGAGCACATCTATTGATAGGCTCAGCAGTTCACAACACTGACTCTATAACGTACACTCTTCTGCTCTTTCCCACAGCCTGGAGTAAAAAGGTGCTCAGTAAATGAATTAGAAAAAAAAATCAGAGGGAAACTCTGGTGGTTGGTATTAAAAGGTTGCCTGCTTTTTTAATATAATTGGTCAAAATTTAATTGCTATTCTAATCTTTTCTAAATGTGTTAGGGGTGGTGAGAGGAGGAGGAGGAGAAGGGGAAGAGGAGGAGGAGAGAGGGGGAGAAAATAGAGAACTGGGTTTCTTTCTCCTTGCTTATAATTATTCTCTCCAATCAGGAGGTAGTTTCAAGGGTGGCCAACACTGTCAATCACTCTGTACCCTCCTTTGAAACTCACTGATTATGGGAAAGTGCTTTGCATGTAATCATTTCAATTACTTAGTAAAACTTCCTGTGTTCTTTCAGCCTTGTCTTAAATGTAGAATTTTAAAGACACTTTTTGCATTTTCCTTATATTCTTACACACAATTGAAGAAAACGGAATAAAATAACTCTTAAATATGACCACACATTGAGGTGTCCAAATGAGCTTACCCTGTGTAGTAGTCTTCTAGGATTAGTAGGGACAATAGAGATGGCAAAGGAGCTTTCTGCAGAGGTTTAATCCAAGACTGCAAATTCCAGGGAGATTGCAAGCTGGGAACTTGGTCAGCAAGCTATTGCATTTGAAACCATTCATTTTGTCAGAAATTCCTCTGGCATGAAGTGCTGGGGTTACTTTATGGGTGATACGCTTCTCTGGCCTTGAACTTGGATGAAAACAAAACAAAGCAAAACAAAAAGCGAAAATAAATAAATAAAACAAGATCCTGAACCATAAAGTATCTCAAACAAAGCATTTTTGCATTTTCCTTAGCATCAATAGCTACTCCCCCCCACTCCCTTTGCTGGAATGTACAATACTTGGGCCTGGTATATTACAAAAGAGATTGTCCACATCTTTGAGGGCAATGACCTGCTCTAGCGTATTATCATTAGTCTGTTGGCAAAGTGGCTAGGGGAAGTTGCCAGGCTTCTGACCGTGGGTGGTGTGGGGTTTGCAGGACTAAACTGAGGACTCCTGCCCCAATTGGCTCAGTGATGGCTGTCTTTTCAGAATGGCCAGTCACTCAAGCAACATGATGCCAGGGGTCATAGACTTCTCCGTGTGAACCTCTGCACGCTTAGAAACCCAATCAGGAGCAGTATAATGAGATCTTAGTGGTTTCATGTCCCATTGACAGCCTTATTTAATTTAAGCACTCAAAAGTATGTCGGTATCTTAGGAAAAAACATACACACATCTATTTTAAGTACCCAGAACCCACAGAATGTATGCCATTCAGTGATAACACTGCAGTACATGAGGCCTGGACTTATCCTCCAGTAGGTCATAGCTTAAGAAGAAGGACATTTCCCAGTGCACAATGATTACAACCCTCTCTACTTTATACTGGGCTCAAGCATTCATTTCCAGGGTAGGAATAAGTAAGGTGACTGGTAAAAGTTGCTTCTCTATAGAAGTTTCTGAAGCTAAATTTCTTGCATCTGTCATCTATCTATCTATCTATCTATCTATCTATCTATCTATCTATCCATGTATGGATATGTATAGAAATGTGTAAGTCCTTCCATCTACTCCTGGAGCTGATCCTGTGCCACAATGCTCCTTATTCAAATATAGCCTGGAGAGAGCTCCATCTGTGAGCACAGGTAAGACCAATACTTCTGCTAAATTTTCTGGCCCAAGAGGGACCCTCTCTGAGCCATCAGTACACAGGAACCAAATAAAAGCCAGGGATAGGATCCTTCTGGTTTCAGTCTGCACCCCAGAGCAAACCCTGTGCCATAGCTGTCCATACCCAAATATCTCCCAGAGAGATCTGATATACAAGGGATAAGCCACTTGATGACAAGTCTTCAGAGACAGAAAGACCAGCCTACACCACAGATAACCCGATGGTGAGAGGTAAGAGCAAGATCATAAGCAACAGAAACCAAAGCTACTTGGCATCATCAGAACCCAGGTCAGCCACCACAGTGAGCCCTGAATACTCCAACATACCAGAAAAGCAAGAGTCTGATTTAAAATCATATCTCATGATGATGATAGAGGATGTTAAGAAGGACATAAATAACTCCCTTAAACAAATACAGGAGCAACAGGGGAACAGATAGAAGCCCTTAAAGAGCAAACACAAAAATCCCTTAAAGAATTGCAGGAAAACACAAATGAACAGGTGAAAGAATTGAACAAAACCATCCAGGGTCTAAAAGTAGAAATAGAAACAATAAAGAAACCACAAAGGGAGACAACCCTGGAGATAGAAAACCTAGGAAAGAGATCAGGAGTCATAGATACAAGTATCTCAACAGAATAAAATAAATAGAAGAAAGAATCACAGGTGCAGAAGATACCATAGAAAACTTCGATACACTAGTCAAAGAAAATATGAAATGCAAAAGATCCTAAACCAAAACATCCAGGAAAACCAGGGCCTGAGAATGAGAAGACCAAACCTAAGGATTATAGGTAAAAAAGGGAGAGAATTTTCCCAACTTAAAGGTTCAGTAAACATCTTCAACAAAATTATAGAAGAATACTTCCCTAACCTAAAGCCATACAAGAAGCCTACAGAACTCCAAATAGATTGGACTAAAAAAGAATTTCCTCCCATAACATTAAAATCAAAACACCAAAGGCATAAAACAAAGAACAAATACTAAAAGCAGTAAGGGAAAAAATTTAAGTAACATGTGAAGGCAGACCTATCAGTATTATACTAGACTTCTCACTAGAGATTATGAAAACTAGAAGATTCTGGGCAGATATCATATAGACCCTAAGAGAATATAAATGTCAGCCCAGGCTACTATACCCAGCAAAATGCTCAATTACTGTAGATAGAGAAACCAACATATTTCATGAAAAAAAATTTATACAATATCTTTCCACAAATCTAGCCCTACAAAGGATAATAGATGGAAAACACCAACACAAGAAGGGAAACCACACCCTACAAAAAGCAAGAAACAAATTTTCTTTCAACAAACCCAAAAGAAGATAGTCACACAAATATAAAAATAACAACAAAAATAACCGGAAGCAACAATCACTATCCCTTAATATCTTTTAACATCAATGGACTCAATTTCCCATTAAAAAGACATAGAATAACAGACAATATGTGAACAGCACCCGACATTTTGCTGCATACAGGAAATATGCCTCAGTATCAAAGAAAGATACTACATCAGAGTTTGGAAACTCAGAGGTTGGAAAACAGTTTTCAAGCAAATGGTCACAAGAAACAAGCTGGAGTAGCCAGTTTAATATTGAATAAAAGCAACATTCAATGAAAAGTTATTAAAAAGGATAAGGAAGGATACTTAATACTCATCAAAGGAAAAATGTACCAAGAAGAACTCTCAATTCTGACTATCTATGCTCCAAATGCAAGGGCACCTACATTCATTAAAAAAAAAAAAAACTTTACTAAAGCTCAAAGCACACATTGTACCTCACACAATAATAGTGGGAGATTTTAACACCCCACTCTTATCAATGGACAGATCATGGAAACAGAAACTAATCAGAGACACATTGAAACTAACAGAAGTTATGGACCAAATGGATTTAACAGATATCTATAGAACATTTCATCCCAAAACAAAAGAATATACCTTCTTTACAGCACCTCATGTAACTGTCTCCAAATTGACCATGTAATTGGTCAGAAAACAGGCCTCAACATACAAGAACATTGAAATAATCCCATGCATCCTATCAGATCACCCTGGACTAAGCTGGTCTTCAATAGCAACAAAAACAACAGAAAGCCCATGGACACATGAAAGCTGAACAACTCCCTACTCAGTGATAACTTGGTCAAGGAAGAAATAAAGAAATTAAAGACTTTTTAGAATTTAATGAAAATGAAGGCACAACACATCCAAATTTATGGAACACAATGAAATCAATTACTAAGAGGAAAACTCAGCTATCATTGCCTCCAAAAAGAAACTGAAGAGAGTGTACACTAGCAGTTTAACAGCACACCTGGAAGCTGTAGAACAAAAAGAAGCAAATACACCCAAGAGAAATAGATACCATAAAATAATCAAACTCAGGGCTGAAATAAACCAAGTCAAAACAAAAAGAATTATGCAAAGAATCAACAAAGCCAGGAACTGGTTCTTTGAGAAAATCAACAAGATTGATAAACCCTTAGCCAGACTAACCAGAGGGCACAGAGACAGTATCCAAATTAACAAAATCAGAAATGAAAGGGGAGACATAACAACAGAAACTGAGGAAATTAAAAAAAATCCTCAGATCCTACTACAAAAGCCTATATTCAACAAAACTGGAAAATCTGGATGAAATGGACAATTTTCTAGACAGCTAACAAATATCAAAGTTAAATCAGGATCAGATAAACAGTCTAAACAGTCACATAACTCCTAAAGAAAGAGAAACTGTCATTAAAAGTCTGCTAACCAAAAATACCCCAGGATCAGATGGGTTTAGTGCAGAATTCTCTCAGACCTTCAAAGAAGACCTACTACCAATACTCTTCAAACTATTCCACAAAATAGAAACAAAAGGAACACTACCCAATTCATTCTATGAAGCCACAGTTACTCTGCATATTCTCCCTTGGAGATGGAGCAGTTTCTGCCTAATCCGGAACTTGTCACAATTTCTATTCCTAGAGAACTTTCTTAGAGATTTCTTTTTGTACTTCTATCATGTTTAATGCTTAAAAACTGGTTGAATGCATATTACTTTTAGCTTATTGTATATTTAAGAGGCATTTAACTATTGTAAATTATTTTGGTGACTTAAAACATGTCAATACTGGGATGTATAATTTAAAATAAATTGCATTACCTTAATAAAAATACCATTTGCATCTCAAAAAAAGAAAAGAAAAGAAAAGAAAAAAAAGAAAAGAAAAGAAAAGAAAAGAAAGAAATGTGTAAGTCATAACTCATGTGTGGAGAGCAGAAGACCTTAAAAGTGTCATTTCTCTTGTGTAGAATCTGGGGATCGAACTCATTTTGTCAGAAATAGCAAATATTTATTATCATTTTACCTCTTATTACAGACACACAACTGTGATATTAATAAATGGATATGCTAACATGTTTTAAAAATTAAATATTGGCTGAATATTTGATACCACTGGATTTCAAGTTAAACTTCATTAAAGTTTTTTAGAGTTGATCAACACTTTGTTGTTACAATTGGGAATGTAGAAAATGCCACTTTACATAAATATGTCATATAAAATAGCTGAAGTACATTTAGGGCCATTTCATAAATTGCTATAACATTTGTCCTAATTGAAAATTATTTAAAATGTTTTTATCAACCCCAGGCTAACAACTCAAGCAGCCATTAAATCAAACCTACCAAACAAAAATGATTGTATAACTGAATACAATCCGTAGATAAATGAATTAATTCCAAGAAATAAAGCAGAAAAATAAAAAAGACCATTTCCATAATTAAACATTTTCTTTCAAGAGGAACATAAAAATATGTATGTACAGAAAGACACTGCTACTCACAGCATCCAGTGCTCTCAAGTCTGAGCTGAGCGGACTCAAGTTAGGCAGCTTGCGTTTGCAGGGTTTATAGGGTATTGTGGGACACAATGCCTTCTTTGCTCTGAACTAAGGCCGCAGTGAACCGGTGCGATGCAACACAGGCCAGTGCTTCCAGAAATCGCATAGCTTTATTATGAATTTTAAAATGTCTTTCAGTCGCATTTCACGTTCATAAACTTTTACTGTTAGAATTGAACGAAAATTATTGTCATTCTTGCTATCAGGATTGACACACCATTTAGAAGCAGGGCCCCAGGTTCCACGCCCTCATTTTAATTCATCTCTCTCTGGTTCTCCTTCCCCCCCTTCTCCGTGTGTATGTGTATGTGTGTGTGTGTGTGTGTGTTTGTGTTTGTGTGTGAGTGTGTATGTGTGTGTGAGTGTGTGTGTGAGTGTGTGTGTGTGTGCGTGTGTGAGTGCATGTGTGTGTGAGTGCGTACGCGTGTGTGTGTGTGTGTATGCGTGTGTGTGTGTGTGTGTGTGTGTGTGTGTTTGAGAGAGAGAGAGAGACAGAGAGAGAGAGAGAGAGAGAGAGAGAGAGAGAGAGTGATTGCACATGGTTTCAGATTCGAGAAGAAGGCATCAGATCTGTGTAAACTGGAGTTACAGGTGCTCGTGGGCTGCCACCTCTAAGAGAGGTGGTGCAAACTGAATTCAGACCTTCTGCAAGAGCAAGTTCTTGTACCCACTGTGCCATCTCTCCAGCCTCTATTTAATTTTTGATGTATATAGTTCTTTATTTTTTTCATTTTACTGTTCTTAATATGAAAGAATTCAAGGCAGAAGAACTGTGAACGCTTCATTTAGAATCTATTCCATTTTCTCTGCTATAACAAATTATCTTAAACTAGATCACTTGCAAACCATAGAGATGTATTTCTAACAGCTCTGGAGACTAGAAACTCGAAATACTGGAAATATTGGTGTCTGCTGAAGACTCTTCGTTAATGTGTGATCTCCTGGTGCTATGTAGGTCTCTTTTACAAGGACATTATCCTAGTCATATGAATGTCACTCCCCCCACGTCCCCTACCAATCTAATACCTCTAAAGCCCTGTCACAACACAATCAATTAATCACTAATCACGTTGGGATTAGGATTAGGATTAGGATTATGATCTAGAGACAACAATTGGGGGAGGGGCAATTAGCAATTCAAGCACAGACATTTGGAAGGCAGTTTGCTAACATAACCTTTTTGCACATAACTATAGCTAGGAGGTTTCCCCGTGTGGCATATTATCTCTCAAGTCATGAACTTATGACGAAGTTTATTATTCCAGTCATCAGTTCCCTACAATCCCACTTCAATATATAGAAGAAATTAAATCTCTATAGCAGTCATGATGTGATTGCATTTCTAGGCACAGCTTGCCTGGAAATATCTGTACTGTAGTACATAGGGTTCAGTGCTGCCTAATGACTTTTCTCTATCAGAGGCCTGTATAGATCTTTCTATTACTATTAAATATATTCATCCATGGAGTACGTTTCTGGATTAGTTAGAAATGGATTTTTCTGGATCCTTTAACCAATGTATGTAGTGTCTTAGCAGTGAAAAATCAAAGTCAGTAGCAAGAGCTTTTGTTGTTTTGGAGACCTCTGAGGCCTACCTGATGAATAACACATAGGAACAAATCCCCATGCAAGACACTGAGGGCTTTTGTGGTTCTTCTTGTTGTTGTTTAACAGCTCCTGGGCACAACATTGTGTTTCTGCTCAAACCCTTTAAGAAACTGACTAATCTGTTTCTGAGAAGGCTTCTTGATGCATTAGTTTGGTCATGCTACACACAATCCCCTTATGTTCCTCATGCCTTTGTCCTCATCCACCATCAACTTTTAACACCCAGTATTTATTCCCTTTCCTTTCATATCACATGAGTTCTACTATCCTGTCAAATTATACCTTACCTTAAGTGCATTAAAAAATAGTAGGTTTCCCCATGGCCTTCTCACACATCTTCATTTCACTTACCTCTCCACCAGGCCCTCTTTCTCCTATCCCCAGACCATCCCTGCTTTAACTTTTCTACCCCAAGTATTCTCCCTCTCTACTTTATTTGTAGTCTATTAACCACTGTCTATTGATGAATCCAGCCTCCCCTCAATGGCCCCGTTCTAGTTTCCAGACTTCTCTATATAGACCAAGTTATACTCACCACTCTAGAAGATGTATACCACTCCTGTGCAGACACTTAAAGGACTTTATGTCTACTACAGAGATGCTTGTACAACCATTTTCATTGTTGCTATATATATAAATGTTGGGAAATAGAATCAACATTGATTGTCCATTAGGTAATGACTGAATAAGGAAAATGAGATTCACATATCCTATGGGATTTTTAAAATTTCAACAATAAAGAAAAATGAAAGTTTTAGGGAAATGGATAAAACTGAGGGAAGTACCAAATGAGGTTATCTAGTTCCAGAAATACGAATGTTGCATGTTCTCATATGTATATTAGTTCTTTTGTGTGTGTGAAAATTTCCTTATTACTTACAAAACTATTGAGATAGTACATTTGTTTCTTAATGAACATTGTAATGGTTCAAGGAAACAGGTTAAATTGTGCCACTCTGAAGGCAGTAGGAATTGAGCCAAACAGAAAATACATTTGCCCCTTTCCAAAACTCAGTTCTACCAGCTCCAAGTTTTCTGAAGAAATACTAGCTATGTTTTTCACATGAGGAACTGTTTTAAGGAGGTCCTGTTATTGAGCTAGGCAGAATCTAAAGAATTAAGAGGAAAGTGGCATGGGAACAATTTAAAACACATTAATTATTAAAAAATAGTTTATATTTTAAAAAGAGAAGATGTGAGTCTTGGCTAATTCAAGAATCTGACGCTAGTGATTCTAAAAAATGTCTGTCACTGAAGATATTACAGAGTCTTAGATATTTTGGAGGGGAACTTACATTTGGAGTGTATTAGTCTGACATGGAAATGCTTTCAACAATGAACAAGGCTGAAGGTCATATCAGATAACAGGTCCATCCTGGAAATGCAGCTTTCAAACTGTATTTGCTCTGCCTGGAAGCTCTTTTGCCTCATTGTAGGCTTAGAATCTTTAAAAACCTATATTTAACAAGGGTTCTTAAATGTTTTATCTTGTCTTCTAACCCACCATCCACCAGAGGTAGTCCAAAGGAAAGTTAACAGACCAAAGTAGGATGTAGACCTGTTTAGAAATAGGGTTCTTTTTCTTTGTTTTGTTTTGTTTTTTTTGGAGCAAATGCAATCTGTGCTGTCAGGATATCAGCAGTTCAGTTCATACAAATTAGAACTGAAGGTGGCTTCATCCACTTGCAAACACCATTTATGAATCAGCAATAGGTGAGTCTGTAGAAGCAGTAAGAAGCCCCAGAACACCACCAGGTGCTTTTTGGTGCTTTTCTCTCTATGAAGTCATGACAAAGGATGTCCAGCAAAGAATTGTAAGATAGACCAATCTCACCCAGTCTTGTCAGTGAAGACCAGGGTCAGGAAAGCCCAGTTATAACCAGCAAAAAATGGCAAGGCATCTCAATACCACCTAGCATTATTCACTGTCTGTTGGGCTCTATTTATATCCTTTCCAAATATTACATGTTCTCTCAAGCATCTGGCCCAGCAAAAAATCGCATGACCTTTCCAGGCTGCTTTTACAAAATGCCATGTGTCTGTTTTATTGTTAATTATTAATTATTATTATTATTTGCTTTATTTATATTTCAAATGGTATCCCCTTTCTCGATTACCCCTCTGAAAACCCTCTATCCCATCTCCTCTTTCCCTGCTCACCCCTGTCCTGCTATTTCCTGACTTGCATTCCCCTACACTGGGAAATTGAGCCCTCACAGGACCAATGGCCTCTACTCTTGTTGATGTCTGAAATGGTCATCTTCTGCTACATATGTAGCTGGAGCCATGGGTCCCTCCATGTGTACTCTTTGGTTAGTGGTTTAGTCCCTGGGAGCTCTGGGGGTAGTGGTTGGTACATATTATTGTTTCTCCTGCAGGGCTGCAAATCTCTTCAGCTCCTTGGGTCCTTTCTCTAGCTGTTCCATTGGGGAACCTATTTTTATTCTATTGGTTGGCTGTGAGCCATGGGTGTTTTGATCCACTTTCCAATAAGGATCAAAGTATCCACAGTTTGGTCTTCCTTCATCTTGAGCTTCATGTGGTCTGTGAATTGTATCTTGGGTATTCAGAGCTTTTGGACTAAAATCCACTTATCAGTGAGTACATATCATGTGTGTTGTTTTATGATTGGGTTACCTCACTCAGGATGATATTTTCTAGCTCTATCCATTTGCCTAAGAATTTCATGAATCCATTGTTTTTAATAGCGGAATCGTACTCCATTGTGTAAATATACCTCATTTTCTGTATCCATACCTCTGTTGAGGGACATCTGGGTTTTTTCCAGCTTCCAGCTATTATAAAGAAGGCTGCTATGAACGTAGTGGAGCATGTGTCCTTATTACATGCTGGAGCATCTTCTGGATATATGCCCAGGAGTGGTATAGCTGGGTCCTCAGATAGTTCTATGTCCAATTTTCTGAGGTTCCTCCAAACTGATTTCCAGAGTGGTTTTACCAGCTTGCAATCCCACCAACAATGGAGGAGTGTTCCTCTTTCTCCACATCCTCTCCAGCATTTGCTGTCCCCTGAGTTTTTGATTTTAGCCATTCTGACTGGTGTGAGGTGGAATCTCAGGGTTGTCATATGTCTGTTCTTAGCAAAAAATCCTCCCACGTGTCTGTTTCAGCAAAAACATCCTCTCACAAGACAATTTCCAGAAAAACATCACATGACACAACTGAGTCTACAAAGAAACCAGAAATTTTCACTTCACCTGATATTCTCCAAATTATTTCATGATCATAAGACATTCCTAACTTATTATCTCTCCTTAGCCTCATTGAACCCAATTTAATTTTTCTCTTTTGCTGGACTTCCAAACCACTGTGCTCTCTATCATTTATAAGACTTACTATCTGAAGTAATTTTAGTCATTATTGATTTAAATATCTGATGTCTCATCACACTAAAAGTGTCATCTCTGGGTACTGGATATCTGACTTAACTTTGTTAAGAGAGTTTTGTGAAAGTATGAAACCATTATTAGTATAGAACAGGTGCTAGATGTGCTCTCTTTAAAAGGAAAAGAAATGTACCACATTTTCTGTATCCATTCTTTCATTGAAGTACATCTGTGTTTTTTCCAGCTTCTGGCTGTTATAATTAAGGATGCTATAAACATGGTGAAGCATGTGTCCTTGCTATATGTAGGAGCATCGTTTGGGTATATGCCCAGTACTGGTATGGCTGGGTCTTCAGGTATAACTCTTTCAAATTTTCTGAGGAACCTTAAGATTGATTTCCAAAGTTGTTGTAGCAGTGTGCAGTCCCAGCAGCAATAGTGTTCCTCTTTCTCTACATCTTCTCCAGCACCTGCTGTCACCTGAGTGTTTGATCTTAGCCATTCTGACTGGTGTGAGGTGGAATCTCAGTGATGTTTTGATTTATAGTTCTCTGATGACTAAGGATGTTGAACATTTGTTTAGGTGTTTCTCAACAGTTCAAGATTCCTCAGTTGAGAATTCTTTATTTAACTCCATATCACATTTTTAATTGTGTTGTTTGGTTGCCCCAGTGAAGGAAGACACTGGAGGGATGAGTGAGGGAGTGGGTAGGGGAGTGGGGGATGACCCTCTTAAAGGGAAAGGGGATGGGAATAGGGATGGGGGTTTGTAGAGGGAATACTGAGAAGGGGGACAACATTTGAAATGTAAATAAATAAAATAATAAAAAATAGAAAGGAAAAGAAAAATGAAACACATGCACACGTGAGCTGGAATAAGTGGGTCACTGACTAAACAGGATGGGCACAAAATGTGATGAAGCAAAATGACTTTTCATGGGGAGCCCTGAGAGGGAAAGCATTTGAGTACCAGGGTAAAAGACCACCGACCTCTAGAGCATCATCTAAAAGCCAGTGTGCAGGAACAAAAGTGACCCAAAGAATATAAGGAAACAGCACATAAGAAAATATGATATTGTGATGTTTTCCAAGTGAAAATGTGGTTCCCAGTTAGTAATTTTGGTGTAGGATTTGAAGAAACTAGTCATTTCCTGATTAAGTTTAGAGGTGATAGAAATGTATACAGACCACATAGATCCTAACATTCAATTCTTTTTTTGTCTTTCATTTTCATCTGAACGTAAATAATATATTTTTTAAAAAGACCTGTAGAGTTGTCCCACTGTGCGCTAAATAAATCCTTTATAGTTTTCCATTACGGAGATTTTAAGTACAAATTTTGTCTCTTTCTTATGGAAAAGTCATGTCCCATTGTTTTACAACTGGATTCTATAACATAGTTTTAACCCACATATAGGGGTGGGGTGGGGGTGCACAGAGAAACACAGAAACCACATTAGCAAGCCTTTTGAGGAGGTAATTAATGATGTATTCAAATGCATTTCTATTGGTTTTTGTTGTTGTTTCTTTTTGGTTGCTAGGGATCAAGTCTCAGAGTCTTGTGCATGGCATGGTATTACTCTTACCAGTGATTGTCATCCCTAGCCTTAAATATTTCATCATTCTTAAGGCAAATGTATTGATTTACTAAGTTGTTAGGAATTTAGTTTTGAAAAATGTTGCCTTGCTGGATGTGTTTAATGAGTAACTGCCAAAAGTTTGGAAAGATTACGTTAAGAATGATATATATACCCAACTACTTACTATTTGAAAAAATATTTTTGAATTTATTATATGGACTTTAAATGCATCTTGAACATGTGCAAATGTAATTATATGCATACTTATTATCATCAATATGTTCTTAATTTATTATATGTAAATAAATGCAAATCATAGCATGCAAAATTGGGAAACCACTTGATTGTTTAACCATTCATGATGAAATGCTCTGTGTCCAATATTTCACATGTAATATTATTGTCTGAAGCAATATAGCAAAAGGATTATTTACAAACTACCATATTAATTCAAGCTGTAAGTAAGGGCTGGGAGTACAGGTCAGTAGTAGAGCATTGGCCTAAGATTAATAATTCCAAGCGTGTGATCCTTGGGACTGATAAAAGAATGACAGAAGTAGAAATTAATACAGAGCATCAGGCTAAGTGGCAGCTTCAAGGTGGAGTGAGGTTTTGTCTCTCCTTCATTTGAATGACAAAGATTTACCTATTGCTTTCTCCAGGTAAGAGGTAGGATGGAAGGGTGGCAAGGGGCAAGAGAGGCAGGAAACAGGAGTGTTAGTTTTTTTAAAAGAGTGGCTATGTATGTGCTAGATAAATGCTTAGGAAATTTAGGGTTTCACCAGTAACTGTAACCTGCTTTGGGCTGGTTGAATTTAAGTGGTTATTTTTCTTACTCATTTTAAAGTTCCTTCTTAAAAAGTTTTTTTTTTCTTTCTTTCTTTCTTCTCTTGCTTTTATACAGGCAATCTGCCAAATGTTAATAAATTTAGTGAGGTCTGACAAGTCTGTTTATGTATTTGTGAACTATGAAGATCAGGGGGGTCCTAAAGCTGATATGAAAAGAGTGTAAGGTGTCACTTCAGTAATTTAAAACACATTAGTGGACCTTATTTTTGCTCCTAATGCTATTGTAATTGAATTTTATTCCTGACGAAAAACAAGAATTTCTGCTTTTGAATGTGGATAAATATTTCAAAGATTTTTCTTCATGTATGCCTTTGTAGAGTTCTTTCTTTCTTTCATTTTTGTATTTTAAACGACTCTTAATGATACATATCTTTTCTGAATTATTGTACATTTCATCTTGGATAAAGAGCCAAATTTATATGATTAAGTATTTACCTGTTAGAACTAAATAACTGAGTCACATGTAAATCTATGAGCTGACATAACCTTGTAAGTATGAGCTAAAGAAAAGTTTACATGGAAAAATCACACTTTAAAATTATTGCATTTATGAGGATTTATTATGTGGGAATGGTTTTACTACATCGTTTTAGTTTTAATACTGCTATAAAATATATTTATGCGCATTTATACTTTATTACTCATAAACATGCAACAAGTAGGTAGAAGGAGTGTCACGAAGGTGCTGAGAGAGTGGTACTAGTGGGTACTGAGAGACCGAGAGACAGCTGTGGCAAAATGCAGAGAATTGATGTGTGCATCTGGATGGAAATAGTGCACGGCACCACCAACAGTGCCTGGCTCATTGGCTTGTTATGAGGATAAAATGATACAGTGTTATACAACTTGTCTTTCCAAGTTCTTGATATATAATAGCTTGCCAATAGATGGTAGGGTCAGCATTGAATCTAATTGACACCATTATGGTTTTTAGTTCATAAGAGGCAAAGTAAGTTCTACTCTGTCTGTCTGAAGGTATACATGTTTACACAAGTGTGCACATTGTGTGTGTGTGTGTGTGTATGTGTGTGCGTGTGCATGTGTGTGTGTGTGTGTGTGTGTGTGTGTATGTGTATGTGTAAGCTTAAGGTCAAAATTGCTATGTTCTTTAATTCTTCATTGCTTTATTTATTTAAGACAGGTTTTCTTACTAAACCTTGAGCTCATGAATTCAGTCAGACAGGTTGTCCAATAAGATTCAGAGATCCACCTGTCTTTCCCTCCCCAGCACTGGGATGTGTGCACTATCCCTGACACGGCTGGTGGGAAGCTGAGCTCATGTGCTCTTGCATGACCCTTGTGAAGACTGAGCCATGTTTTCCCTAGCCTTCCTTTCTTCCTCCTCTGTTTTCCTTTCTCTCCTTTCCATCCCCCTCCTCTTTTTCCCCATCCTTTCCTCCCCTCCTTCCCTCCCTCCTTCCCCCTCCCTTCCCTCCCTCCTTCCCTTTTTGTTCCTCCAGTCCTTCCTTCTCCTCCCCCCCTTCATACATTTCCTCATTTTCTTCATTTTCTTCTCTTGTCTCCTTTTCCCCCCAGATTTTTCTCCTCTTCCTTTTCACTTCTGTTGGTTCTGAGAATTAATCCCAGAGGCCCACCCATGGTAGACAGAACTTGTCAACTAAATTACATCCCCATCCCTCAGATTGCCACTATTGATAGACTGGATCATGTTTATTGGACTGTATTTTCAGCTAGACCTAGTGGTTTGAGAGGCTATGTGAACTAGACAAGGGCTAAGAATGAATAGCTACAGGACTGCGGTTGTATGTATCCTATGACTTAAGACCACCTTAGATAAATAAGTTTATTTGTTCATTTATTTATTTATTGACTTGGGAAAGCAGAATTATAATGGAGTTTGCTGTCACCATGAGGGAAGATTTTCTAACAGCACAACAACCAACAGCAGACAAAACTGTACAAAATGATAATGTTTTTCTTGTCTGTGAAGAAGAAATAGCAAAGAAAGAATGATTACATTAGTTGAAGGTGTTGTCTAAAGCAGCATAACTACAATTCACTAGGATTCTACCTTCAATATTTTATTTTAATATCTAAGAAATATGTATAATCATTTACCAAGTCCTTGAGAAAACCTCAAAGTGACTTAGAACATTGTAAGGGATTGGGCAACCATAGTGATGACTAAGACAAGAAACCCTTCTGACCACCTAAGAGAACGAATCTTTTTTATTATCATGGACATATTTCTATCCACGTTCTACTTTCAATTCAAGTTCAGAATTGAACAAACCCCCTCCCTCCCATCTCTATGCCGCCTGGCTATTTTTTCCCTTTATTTACAGGTTCATAGCTTGGATGTTTGAGTTTTTATCTAACTTTATTTGCGTTGTAATCCTAGGTTTGGTGTTTGTAGTCAAAGTTAATACTCACCTGTTAAATGAAGATAGATGCAGCAGGTATCACACAAGCTTGTTATAGAGAGGAAAACCATATTGAAAAGCATGAGATACACAATGGGCCCAGAATAGAAATTGAATTGAGGAGGTTTTTATTTATGATCTAGAGTTGACTCAACTAAAAATTTCTCAAAACTTAATGTGAGAGATAGCCCAAGATTTTCAGATACATATTTCTTACATGAGTAAAAATGGCATTTTTAGCTAGGGAAAATAGTATAAATAACTTGAAAACTATGGACATGTGGCTATTATTGACTGGCAGTGTTTGAATTCTAGGAAAGTGGAAGAAGAAAAAAATACAAACTAAGCTATAATTACTCAACAGTTAAATCATTAAAATGTAACTCAGAAAATATTAATACAAACTTTAAAATAAACACTTAAAATAGCATATGTATATTTATTGTATATAAACCTTAAAATCTCTATTCATGTTATTGTTAATATGATGTATTGGTAGAATATATTTTCTTCTTTGAATGGGAACTATGTCTCCTATGTCTTTAAATGACTTCATATCTATTAGTACATAGAGTACACAGTAAATACAATTGCCATTTCCGGGCAGGTGCAAAAATTGGAGAATGATTTATGTTTGTAATAAGATACATAAATACAATGGTCATTTTAGGCATAGTAAATGGGACAATAAGGATGGGGAGGGGAAAAATACTTTCAATTGCTTACTTTATACCCACAGGTCCTGAAGGACCCAACAAGGACTTTTTTTTTTTTTTAAAGCTGTGCTTGCCAGACTTTATCCAATTGCTAAAACCAGTTTTTCTGTTCTTTTAAAATAAATGATGTGTTCTTTTTTTCTCTGCTACATCAACTTTTCTATTACATTTTGCACAAGCACTTTGGAGCTACATCCCAAAGGAGGCTCTGGGAAGCCTTAGGGTATCAGATAAACTTGTACTGGAGGAGTGCCAGCAGCATAAAAGTGTCTCCAGCTAGGATAATACAAGTTGTAAATTCCTCCTTCCTAAGGAATCTCAATAGAGAAAGGACAAGTTAGTTTTGCAACTTCCCTTTTCAATGATACAGATCTCTGTCTTTCAAAATAGCACTATTGTTTGCTAATCTTCTTGCAAAGTCAAGTGTAATTTTGGGGCTTTCTCCAGATCTCTTGAATAAACAGCACATTGCAACATGTTTCTCTCAGAAAGAGGTTAATGCATCATTGCACAGGCAAAGAAGAGACTGCTGGGGGGCAAAGATTGCCATCAGAACCTACTGAGGACAAATCATTTCTTTAGAAGACGCTTCCTTGATGTATCAATCACTCAATCGAGACTACATTTAACACTAAGTACATAGCATAGGAATTGCTAAAATCTGGAAAGGTACAAAGAGACAGACCACTCCAGGAGATAAAGCGTACATGTTATGCTTCCAATGTTGTGGGTACAGACAACTACAAATTTGGTGCCTAAAAGGAACACAACTATATCATCTTTGACATTTTTGGTTTTAAATATGGCACTGTTCTTACCAGGATAAAGTCAAGGTGATTTCCAGAGAGAATTCATGCCTGGAGGACCCAGGGGAGAGTTTTCTGTTTGTTTCCAGCCTTTAGAAGCCCAGAGCAATTCAGTCTGTGCTCCCTTAGTAGACCTTTAAAGCCAGTCGTTTTGATTTGATCCTTCAGCCATCAGACATTTCTCTGAACATGGTTGGGACATTTTCTCTGATGTAAATACCTCATGGGATGGGCACACCTGGATTGCACAGGTGCTGGAGTTTGGTCCCTGAAAAAAACCCCAAAGTCTTATGTATTAAAACTTTGATGACCAGACCAGTGCTTTGGAGAGATGGTAGAATCTTTAGAAGTAGAATACAATGTCTTTAGTTCGCTGGGAATGTCTTCTGTGGTGGAACGAGTCATGGGGTCTGGTTCTTCTTTGCTTTTGATATTCTCTCCTCTTCAATGTGCTGCATTGCTTTTAGGCACAAAGCAAAGGTCAGTGAACTGGAAGGTTCAAAATTGTCAGTCATAACAAACCCTCTAGCCTTGGTAAATCATTTATTTAATGTGTTTTGTTATGACAATGAAAACTAACTAACATATAAAGATGATTTCACAACTGGAATCACTTCTTGTCACATGCATACAAAGTCATTTTTGCTGTGTCATAATTTGGGAATTAGGGTCTGAGTACCTTTGGGAGGCATTATGTAATACAACATGCAAAAATCCCTATATAATCATTAAAGGTTGGCAGAGTACCATAAAGGTTGCCATAAATATTTTGAATCAGTGAACAAAATATGAAGATTTGTGAAGTAATAAAGATATAAGAAGAGTACGTTTAGGCTCATGAACACTGTAATACTTGCATAAAACCATCTGACTCTTGTGTGGCTCCAGAAATATAATGAAACTATTTCAAGTCCTAGTATATAATGATTTCATTGTAGAACTGGTAACGTGTATAGAGGCTTATTTATACTAATGAATGGTTTTGGAACAATCAAAATGAATTCTAGTGTCCAATGTTATTATCTTGTAAGTTTTGGTATTATAAACCACAAGCAAAGGAAAAAAATCAGACTTTTCAATGGGTATTTTAACACACTCCAGGGAAGTACTCAGGCCAAGGGGCTAACGGGGCGATGCACAATGAACTCTGAGGATTTTATTGTGGACATGGGTCTTGGATTTTGTTCTGAACATACATAAGGGACAACTATCAGAGAATTGAATTCTTTTAGGGTTTTAGTAAACAAACCCTTTCTGGTTTTGTTTATTTGTTTTGCAAATTGACAGATCTTAGGAGACTTAAAGACCTAGTTGTCTACTTTCTAGTAGTAGGCCATAGTGCTCCCTAGATTTATGATATTGTCTAAACAGATTTTATTTAAGCACTCATGTGTGTGTGTGTGTGTGTGTGTGTGTCTGTGTATTAGCCTAAAACTAAATAGTAAATTTACTATTTCTTATTTAGTTTAAAGCAGTGATTCTCCACCTTCCTAATGCTGTGTCCTTTTAATACAGTTCCTCATGTTTTGGTGACCACCAACCATAAAATTATTTTCATTGGTACTTTATAACTGTAATTTTTCTACTTTGATGAGTTGTAGTATAAATGTTTTTGGAGATAGCAGATTATGAAAATGGTCATAACCACATGGCAGGTTGAGAAAGAACCATTGGTTTAAAGACAAACACAAAATATTGAATAGGTGCCTACTCAGGGTCTGCATAATTGTTTTAGTATTCTATTGCTATAGAGAGACACCATGGCTATGACAACTCTTATTTATAAAAAGCATTTCATTGGGGCTTGTTTATATTTTCATAGGTTTACTCCATCCATTATCATCATGCCAACAAGGTGCTGGAGAAGTAGCTTACGAGTTCTACATCTGGATCTAAAGGGAGCAGGGAGGGAGAGAGAGAGTGGGGGTGGGGACTCTGTGCCTGACTTCTGCTTTTGAAAATCTCAAAGCCCATTTGCACTGACACACTTCCTCCAACAATGCCACACCTCCTAATTTTTTCTTTTCTTTTTTTTAAATTATTATTTTCTATATTCTTTGTTTGCATTCTAAATGCTTTCCCTGTTCCCCCCTCCCCATAAGTCCCATAAGCCCTCTTCCCTCTGCCCATTCCACAATCACCCTCTCCCATTTCTCTGTCCTGGTAATCCCCTACATTGCTGCATCAAGCCTTTCCAGTACCAGGGCCCTCTCCTTCCTTCTTTGGAATCATTTGATATGTTAATTGTGTGTTGGGTATTCAGAGCTTCTGGACTAATATCCACTTATCAGTAACTGCATTCCATGTGTATTCTTTTGTGATTGGGTTACCTCACTTAGGATGATATTCCAGTTCCAACCATTTGCCTAAGAATTTCATGAATTCATTGTTTTTAATTGCTGAGTAGTATTCCATTGTGTAAATATACCACATTTTCTGTATCCATTCTTCCATTAAGGGACATCCGGGTTCTTTCCATCTTCTGGCTATTATAAATAAGGCTGCTATGGACATAGTGGAGCATGAGAGCCAAATAACCCTATTAAAAAATGGAGTACAGAGCGAAACAAAGAATTTTCACCTGAAGAATTTTGAATGGCTGAGAAGCACCTTAAGAAATGTTGAACATCATTAATCATTAGGGAAATGCAAATCAAAACAACCCTGAGATTTCAACTCACACCAGTCAGAATGGCTAAGATTAAAAACTTAGGAGACATCAGGATGTGGAAAAGAGGAACATTCCTCCACTGCTGGTGGGATTGCAAGCTGGTACAACCACTCTGAAACTGGGCATGACACTTCTGGAGGACCCTGTTGTACCACTCTGGGGCATATACTCAGAGGATTCCCCGGCATGTAATAAGGACACATCCTTACAGAAACTTTGTAATTTTATGAGATCCCATTTGTCAGTTCTTGATCTTAGAGCACAAGCTATTGGTGTTCTGTTCAGGAACTTTTCCCCTGTGCCCATGTCCTCAAGGGTTTTCCCCAGTTTTTCTATTAGTTTCAGTGTGTCTAGTTTTACGTGGAGGTCCTTAGGCAAAGGACAGTGTCAAAAGGAAAAAATGGCAACCAACAAACTGGGAAAAGATCTTCACCAACCCTACATCTGATAGAGGGCTAATATCCAATATATACAAAGAACTCAAGAAGTTAGACCCCAAGGAACCAAATAACCCTATTAAAAAATGGAGTACAGAGCTAAACAAAGAATTTTCACTTGAGGAATTTTGAATGGCTGAGAAGCACCTTAAGAAATGTTGAACATCATTAGTCATTAGGGAAATGCAAATCAAAACAACTCTGAGATTTCACCTCACACCAGTCAGAATGGCTAAGATTAAAAACTCAGGAGACATCAGGATGTGGAAAAATAGGAACACTCCTCCACTGCTGGTGGGATTGCAAGAAGGTACAACCACTCTGGAAATCAGTCTGGAAGTTCCTCAGAAAACTGAACATGACACTTCCGGAGGATCCTGCTATACCACTCCTGGGCATATACCCAGAGGATTCCCCGGCATGTAATAAGGACACATGCTCCACTACGTTCATAGCAGCCTTATTTATAATAGCCAGAAGCTGGGAAGAGCCCAGATGTCCCTCAATGGAGAAATGGTATATTGTATATTTACACAATGGAATGGTACTCAGCAATTAAAAACAATGAAGTCTTGAAATTTGTAGGCAAATGATTGGAACTGGAAAATATCATCCTAAGTGAGGTAACCCAATCACAAAAGAACTCACATGGAATGCAGTCACTGATAAGTGATTATTAACTAGCCCAGAAGCTCTGAATACCCAAGACACAAGTAGCATATCAAATGACTCCCATGAAGAAGTAAGGAGAGGGCCCTGATCCTGGAAAGGTCTGATCCAGCATTGTAGGGGAGTACCAGGACAGAGAAAAGGGAGGGGGGTGATTGGAGAATGGGTGGAGAGAAGAGGGCCTATGGGACATATGGGGAGGCGGGAACTGGGAAAGGGGAAAGCATTTTGGAATGTAAACAAAGAATTTAGAAAAGAAAAAAAAGAAAAAAGAAAGGGAAAAAAAAAGAAAAGTAAAAAAAAAAAATAAGGACACATGCTCCTAATGTTTTCAAGTAATGCCATTCCCTGGTGACCAAATATTTATAGTTATGAACCTATATCAACCATTCTCATTCAAACCAACATAGTAGTTTTGGTGATTTCTAAATTATACTAGAGAGTGTTATAGGCTCCTGCCTACAAGATAAAACATATTTATTCAATCACATACTCTATAGACAGTAGTGAGTTGCTTTCTTTTGAATTAGGAAAAAAATTAAGATTTTTAGCAATGAGAAACTTAATATGAATGTTTGGACTAAGCATATTATTAATAAGACTGTGGATGGAAAAACACAAACATTGACAATTTCTCAATACTCTATTTTCCTTAAATAATTTCAAGAAAATATTTTTAAATTCTGGTATAGTGGCATACACTTTTGATGGCAGCTCTCAGGAGTCAGAGAAAGGTGGAATCCTGTGAGTTCAAGCTAGCCTGGGCTACAAAGAAAATTACAGGACAGCCAGGACTACATAGTGAGAACCTGCCTCAGAATTTAAAAAAGAAAAGAAAGAAAGAAAGCATGATGACACTCATCCAGGAAAAGAGGCCAAAACAAGGTTGGGCATACTCAAAATGTTTTTATGTTGTAAAATTATCTACTTAATAAATTTTTCATTAGCAATATTTCATGTAATGGGTTTCTGTTTCTTTTCTTCTCCTTGACATGAGTTAACATATGGACACATATGGAAAACCTAAATCATATTTAGTTTCATGTAAAATTTATTATAATATTTGCAGACATTTCAGATTAAATAACTGTAAAACACTAAGGGATTTCCTAATACCACTATGCCAAAATCATGTCTTCACTCTTTATTTTAAATTAGGTGTTTTCTACTTGAGATATATTAAATGTTTTAGTATCAAAAATAATTCTAATAAATAAAACTGAGTGCGTCCTAATATGTGTCTCTTTTCTTGTGTGCCTATTCTTTGTAACAAAGAATTACAATTATATTTTTATATTATAAATGTAACACACTTATCTATTGCAATTGCTGTTATTGTAACTTTTCAAAAGAATATAACAAATTAATTTTTTAGATTTTCTAATTAGTAATTGGTTTAATTGTAATTGTAATTATGATTTAAACCATCTAGTATGGGTTTTACATTATCTTAGTATGTTCATTAACCTAGAAATAAATAAATCTACAACAGGAACCATTAATAGCCAGGCATTGAAACTATATGTCCTGGAGAAATCCTAAATAAAAAATTAAGTAAAGTACTCTTTTTTGGTAAGTAAAACTCAAGTTGATCCTGACTTGAAGGATGTAATAAGATTGCGGAATTAAATACACATGATAGATCTTTAACACAGCTTTCAATGTTAGAAATTCTAGAGAGATGTGTGACCTGAGTTCTCAAGGAGAAATCCATAATCTTTAATATTTATATCAAAATGATAACTTATTTAATCAACTACACAACAAGAGGTTGTTGTGCATTGTTGTGCAAATTCAATGAAAAATTTTTTAACCAGGTAAAGAAATTTTGATTTTTTTCTTCTTTTTAACCCAAGTTTTGTGTGTATGTGTGTGTGTGTGTGTGTGTGTGTGTGTGTGAGTGTGCGTATGTATGCAGGTTTGTGTCTGGAGCTACATCTCCCACCTCAATAAGATTTTGTTTTGTTTTTGAAGAAAGTTATAATCTAGCCCTTTTCGCAGAGGCTGTTCTGTTCTGCTTAATGTCATTGCCTATGCAGAATGTGAGTGACTCTGGTTTAGAGGTATGGTGTGAGAGCGGTTGGCTCACTTTCCTTTTTCCCTCTCTTTTCTTTTTTTAAATTTTATTTTCTATATTCTTTGTTTACATTCCAAATGCTTTCCCCTTTCCCAATTCCCCCCTCCCCATATGTCCCATAGGCCCTCTTCTCTCCACCCATTCTCCAATCACCCCCTCCCCTTTCTCTGTCCTGGTACTCCCTGACAATGCTGCATCAAGCCTTCCCAGGACCAGGGCCCTCTCCTTCTTTCTTCTTGGGAATCATTTGACATGCTAATTGTGTCTTGAGTATTCAGAGCTTCTGAGCTAATTAATATCCACTTATCAGTGAATGCATTCCATGTGTATTCTTTTGTGATTGAGTTACCTCACTTAGGATAATATTTTCCACTTCCAACCATTTGCCTAAGAATTTCATGAATTCATTGTTTTTAATTTCTGAGTAGTATTCCATTGTGTAAATGTACCACATTTTCTGTATCCCTTCCTCACTTTTTTCTTCTTTTCTTTCTGGATTAGATTAAAGCTTTGGGAAAGGTACCTCATCTGTCCTTTATACTTTAGATTTTCTAGAATTTTGGAATTTCCCGAAAGCTTTATTGTGACTTGTAAAGGTCACATGTGAAAGGTTAAATTGTTTAACCATAGTGAAGTCAAATAATTAAAAGGCGCAAGAGCTTCAGAGACCATGGAGTGCCTTTCCGTGTCCGGTGTTCCATGGCTAGAGAGAAGATACACTTCCAGTGGGTGTGGCAGTCCCTTGGCTCTCTACAGTCTTCATAGATCCAAGGAGAGCCAATAACCTTGAGCTCAAGAAAAAGGCAAGAAATTTGCCTAGAATTCTATCACTTACCATGAGGATTCTAAGGATTAGAGATTAAGGGACCCCTGAGTAAATTTTTGATAAACCTACAGTACTGCCATGAATTACAAATCAGATATAAATTCAACCATTCAAACGTGTACAGAGATTAATATGTTATATAGGACCACACTCCACACTACCATCACATCAAATAGGTCATAAGTAATTGTATGCAACCAATATACCAGATGGATTGTGGACAATATAACATGTGTGTGTGTGTGTGTGTAGATATGCGTGTACGTGTATGTGGAACCCTTTCTCCCAAGTTTGAAACATAACTCCTGGTGCCTAGTGCCATCTGGCAAATGGAGTTGCCCTTAGATATCCCCAAGACCACAATAAACATGCAACATGTACATATAGTGAAAGAGAAACCTCAGTTTTATGACATGGCTTTTAAGATGCAAGATGAATGGATTAAACAGTTGCTTTGAAAAATCCCTCACTGCGAAGACTGCATATTTTTTTTTGCACCAAGTGTTTTTTTTTTGTTTGTTTGTTTTTGTTTTTTCTAATCTTCATTGGATTCTAAAGTCAGACAAAAGAAGGCAATTTTTCCCAATTCCTGTATTTTACTGATATGCCTGGGTTCACATGCCAGGTGTGGCGTGCTTAGGGTTTATAACATTTGGGTACTTCAGATTTAACAAAGCAACCAACACCTGGAAATACATAAAAGCTGGCCTCTAAGCTCAAGGTGATGAGTGTTAGTTAACTAGGCCCTCTGGATCCAGAGAGCAGTCCCACGTGGCTCAGAACACAAAACCTAAGAGGCAGCATCAGAGTTTAGTTTCAGCTCAGATTTCCTTGGGCTCTCAACGCCTGTCTTCTCTCTACTCCCAAAGGCAAGCAAGCATCAAGCCATGCCTGTTTTAGAACAAACTCTCCATATGTACTATTGTATCACTGCTTTGTAGCTATTAGTGAGCCATATAAAATTTTTCCTGCTTAAGTTTATTTAGCACGTTTCTAGAGAAACAGTGAGCCTTCCATTTTTATGAACGTGACAATTCCTACCCTTGATGTCATACTCCAATTCTTCCTGTCATTTTCCAGGAGGCTGTATTGTGTGGTCTCACCACAAATTCTGCACCAAATTTCCTGAGGGTGTGGCCAGTGTCATGGGGTTGTTGGTCAGTCTATGAGTTGATTGAGTAACCAGTAGAATTCTTTTAGAGATTCATCAATATTGAACTAATTAAGAAAATCAACTTTGCCTTAAGTCTATAATGTGTCCTAAAATCCTGTCACTTGTTTCCAATTAAGCCATGTGTTTCTTCTGTAAAGCACAAAGACTTGCCATGTTCTTAACTCTCAGAGACTGCTTGGCTCTATGCATTGTATCACATTCCTCAGTAGACAGGTGTTCTGAGAAAAATAGCTATTTGAAAACATGTTTCTTCTGACCATGTTCCCAAGGCTTGTGTCTCAAATGAAGAACTTGACATACCTTCCAAACAATGAGTTCTTTTCTGTCCCTGTTTCTTGGTGTTCAGCAAAGCAGTTATTATTGTTCCTAGTATCTAAAAATATGACAGTAAGTATTAGATTTCACATTACAATGATATGACCAAACACTTGTTAGTATTTCTGGGTTGTTTTTATTTTGATTGTTCCTGTTATTTTCCACTATTTTTGTTGTTGGCTGGTTGAGCCCATAATCACATTGAGATGGTATTAAATGAACCATCCCAGAGTAATCAGTATTATAGCCAGGGATTCTATGAAATGGTGGGTATGGTGGTTCATTTTTGTCTACTTGATACAAACCTAGATATATCTGGGAAGATGAGTCTGAATTGAGAAATTGCCTCTGTTAGATTCACTCATAGGCATGTTTTTGGCGCATTTTTCTTAATTAATGGTTGCTGTTGGAGGGCCAAGGTCACTGTTTGCAGTGACCCCACTGGGCAGGTGGTCCTGGGTGGTATAAGAAAACAGGCTGAGCAAGCTATGGAGAGCCAATCAGTCAGCAACTTTCCTCCATGTCTTCTGCTTTAGTTCCTGTCTTGAGTTCCTTGGACGACAGACTATAAGCTACAAGCTAAAATAGATCTCTTCTTCTACAAGTTGCCCTGGGTTTTGATGTTTATCACAGTAGGAGAATATTAACTATAAGAGAATATTCTATAACCTCATTATTTACTATGGAAATTATTAGCCATACATGTGGCCACCCTACATTATTGGAGAAGCATTTTCTTTTTTTTTCCCTTAATTTTTACGACTTTAAATCTAAATCCTAAAATAGCTTGTATAAACCACACAGGACTATCTGTAGCTAAAGAGCTACAGATTCTTAGAGAGCTAAATATCTGCACATCAATAATTTCTAAATGATGCAGCATTTCACATGTCTGTATCAGACTGGTTTCCCTTTTGGCTAAAATATGTTTCGTGATTCCAGGTAATCATGAGTTTTGTAATTTTTTCTACAACAAGGGTGAATCAACATAGGCTATCCAAACGGTGAGATGTGAGTGAAAAACAGTTCCAAGAGGCATAAACAAAAAGTGAATAAATGAGAAACCAGAGGAAAGGTGAGCAGGCCACATGTATGTGAGCACATGAAAGAATGCAATGGTGAGACTTTAAGGCTGGAAGGAATGATGGGAATATCTCAATAGAGAGTCTCTGTCAGTATTGCTTCAAATCATGCTTTATAAACTATTTAGCCTAGACTGAGTTACTTTTCATAATTAAGCCTCAGTTTCATTATTTGTAAGTCAGTGACTTTATTAATATGTGTTTCTTAAATATACATAAGACCGCCCTCCCCCCACTTTTCCCTAAAAAGAAGGAAGAGTGAGATAATAAATAGAAAGTGGTTAGCTAGTATCTACTAGCAGTATCCTGTTTTGGTGATAGGGAGGCTCAGTATTAGACTAATTGTAATTATCCACTCATACATTTAATAAGTGACCAAACTAGAATTTGAAACTAGTCATATGAATGACCTGAATCTAAAGAGGGCCAATCAGAAATGCCATGTGCCAGACTCTTATTCAGTGGAATGTGTTTTTTCATATGCAGGAAACTCAGTAGTGGTTTGAGACCACAGGATCCTTGACATCACAAGTTTAGCTTGTTGAAGATCACTTTTATACATAAATCACTTGGGCTGACAAGGGTGGGCTTTCCAAAAAAAAGATAGTGGCATGTGTGAAGGATTGTCATTGCTCGTGCTCCAATAATTTGAATTAGGGTCTCACACATACTAGGAAAGCATCTACCAAAGAGCTATACTCCTACCCCAGGCATGTGTTCAAAAGACATAGACCTCCTGTAAAATGTGGACTAGTATACACTTTTTCTTTCAATCCATCTAAATTACACAACACACAAGAGAACTCAATATCAGGACAGGTTTAGAATGATCTTTTATGACAATAGATATCTATTATGTATTTAAATAATTTCACAAATTACGGCATGTAAGTTATTACTTTAGAAAAATCTCATTTTATAAAAAAAAACTTTTACAAATTTTAGGGGGGTTATAAAAATATTAACAGTTGGTAATCAGCATGGGAAGGGGAAAGAGTCATGATTTAGAGAAAAGATAGCCTGGCAGGCAGAAGAATGGCAGTATTAGTAACTTAATATATTTAGGTAATCCATTATAGATTTAGAGACTTTTAAGTTATTTATACATGTGTTGAAAGTGTTTTTAGAGATGTGATCTTGCTATGTTCACAGGCTTGCCTTGAACTCGTAGCTTCCATTGTGACTGGGATGCTAACACGGCCTAGAATGTCCCTATATGTTCAAATACTTTCATACCAAGTCCTTACTTGGGGAACTGCTTGGTAAGGATCAGGAACTGAGTCTTTGTTGGAGTAGATGTGCCTTGTTGGAGAAGGGGTATAACTGGGGGGGTGAGCTCTGAGGTTCCAAAGCCTACATCAGGTCCAGACTCTCTGCCTATTGCGTGTCTTTCTGGATGTAATGCTCTCAGCTATAGCTCCAGCACCATGACTGTGTGCTTCCTGGGATTATGATAATGGAATAACCGCCGGAAGCTGTTAGCAAGGCCTCAATTAAATGCCTTCTTTTATAAGAGTTCTCTTATAAAAGAAAAAATTGTCTTATAGTAATGGTAGCAAATGCTGTTAAGCCCAGCACTTGGGAGGCAGATGCAGATGAATGTCTGAGTTCTAGGGCAGCCAGGTCTACAGAGTGAGTTCCAGAACAACCAGGGCTACACAGAGAAACCCTTTGTGGAATGCCGCCCCTTCCCATAAAACAAAAGAGAGTTGTCTTGGTCATTCTGCACTTTCACAGGAATAGAAAACGACCTAGGACAGCCCTGAACCTTTTGTAATTTCTTATTGATTATTTCTTATATATTCAGTTTTAGACTGAGTTTGGTCATTACAATCTTGATCATGAAATTCTAGCTACCCATGAGGCTGAAATAAATTCATTCTTTCCTATAGAGTATGGTCAATCTACTTGGAACTAACACCTGAGCATTTACTATTTTGTTACCTTGAGCAACTCACCTGAGTATAAACATCTTTCTTAAGCTTTGTTGACTATAATATGGAGACTATAATGGTCCTTCTTATGTTTATCACAGCTTTATATAAAACAATATGAGGACTTAAAATGTTTAGCATGTACTAAAAGACCAGTGACTATTAGCCAAGATTTCAATAAAGAGAAACCAATAACTTCTCAGAATAAAATAAAAGGAATGGATAATTTAAAATAGGTGTACAGTATTTGCTGTCATTCTTGACAATTAAATTTATGAAAATATTCATGTTGCTCTGTTTTACTACAGATTAATTCAGTCCTCATCTTTTAAAAAAGCTTTTATTAGCATTATAATGCTATTAATTATATAATAATTATAATTATATTATCTATAATAGTGGTTCTCATTATGACGTTTTGACATAGTATATTCTGATCAAATTTACTGCCAAATTATCATTTTCCTGTCTCTTCCTGCTCTATACTGTTCACCTTTCTCTTCACAAAGAGTCCCACTTCTACCTCTCAAGGTATTTGTTTTTTTGGGGGGAAGCATGGGGTGACCTAATGACTATCATTAGGATGGTTTGCAAGAAGAGTGTGGGCAATCACAGAAGAAAATGTAATTCCTTCAGCAACCATCAACTGGCCATAGACTGACAAGGCCCTCAAGGGAGGGCAAGGTCCTCATGTGAGAAGAGAAGCAAAGAGAAACGCAGATCACGTCCGTCCATTCATTCTACCTACAAAATTTACAGGGGAAACTGTTTCCTAAAAAATCCCCTTTACTTTCCAACAAAGCTCTAGAGACGTTGTAGCTCAACTCAATATATTGTGTGGTCGTCGATAATATATTGAAATTGAGATGTTTTCTAAAAGGTCCATGCAGTCCTTAAAAAGTAAAATAGATGATCAGAAAATGGGAGGAAAACATTAAAAGAAAAAAGTGCGTTTGGATTAGCTTTTATTTGCAAAAGTGGTGAAAGAAAAGAGCAATGGGAAACAGGTAATAGGAAGTAGATCCTTCAGCATTGATCGTTCCTGGGTTCAAGGACAACCAGCTGCAACTCCAGTTCCAGGGGATCTGATGCCCTCTTTTGGATTCTGTAGGCAATAGGCATGCAAGTGCATGCAGACATAATGCAACAGACATAAGTGCAAGCAAAGCACTCAAAAACTTAAAAAATAAAATCCTTCAAAGAAACTCTCTTTCATTGCTCCAGAGTCCATAGCCGCAAGGACCTATCAGCCTAGTTTCTTTTCTACCTTCTCCCTCATATTCTCTCCTATTCCTTCTTCCTGCCTCTCTTCTTTCCTTCCTCTTCTTTTTTGTTGCCTCCCCCTTCTCTTTCTCCCTTTCCCTGAACCTTTCCCTTTCTCTTGTCTCTGCAGGAGGCAGTAGCTATGCTGGAGAAGGGTGGAGAGATCCGCCTTTGCTGTTGGGGGGTGGGGAAAGGCCATCCTGCTACTGATTGGCTCTTGGTTACCTATCTAGGGCAGCGGGCTACTCTCCCCCCACATTCTGTTGATTTTCTTTTTCTCTGAAGAGGTATTAGTTCTTCTGGGTATCCATCTCAGAAATACAGAGGCAACTATTCCTCAAAATCTATTAGAAACACAGGACTCTGTCCTCAGACGCATCAAGCCACCCTCCTGGTGTTGTAATAAAAGGAGAAGTCTGGACAATGATCTCACCAAAACGTGATACTCGGGGATCAGAGCAACCCCCTGCTTCCTCCCTCCCTGAAGACAGTGTGATGCTGTGGGTGTGTGTGTAGGAGAAAAGAGGTTAAGATGTCATTTAGGAATTAAATTAGCCCAACGGGTCTCAAGTGAAAGTCTTAGTGCATACATACTGACATGTGAGCATATGTAACTGCATACAAAGTCAGAAAGACCAGTATCTATTTGCTTGTCAGGGATATGCGATGGACCATGTCTATCCCTTAGACGGTTTAAGAGAAATATTAACAGATACATCAGAAAACAGACATTTGAAGCATTTACTTGGGATCTTTTTGCAGTGGTTTGGGGTAGCTCTTCTGAGGAAAGCTACCCCCCCAACCCCGAACCCACTGGACAGGGCAATTTTCTGGCCTGAAAACCTGGGTGCTTTGTTTCTGTTGCTATTTCTTCTCACCCGTCAAGGCCACACCCTTATTTTATTTATTTATTTATTTATTTATTTATTTATTTATTTATTTATTTATTTTTACCTGCCCTCTTTCTACCTGGGCTCTGCCACTCCTGCCTCCCTGCTCTTACTGTCTTTAAAATCCCAGGGAAACTGGGGTCAGTGTTCATCCCCGAATCTCTCCAGGACTGCAAGCTCACAGACCAGGAGCCTGGGCTCATTTGGCAGAAGGGCTGCTCTGCTCTCTTAGGCTGCTTCCCCTTCCTCTTTTCCCAGATAGATATGTAAACACATGCATTTTTCCTGTTCAAACGGGGCGAATTTGTGTCCTGCCTGTGCCTTGACTTAGTGATTGGGCTGAGCCTCGCTCCTCCCTTCCCTACTCGGATAGGAGCCACAAGGATCTGGAACTCAGGCTTCCAAATTGCAGCTGGCCTCGGGCCAGGTGACCTTTGCTTTGTAAGTTTCTTTCTGGGAGGGGGGAGTGTGTGGAGGGGGGAGCTGGGATCTGTTGCTTGTTGGGGAGGGGGGGTTGAGGAAAGGAAAGGGGCTGGAAGAGAGTAGAGCTGTTGTTAAACAGTTTCTTACCGTAAGAGGGAGTTCAGACCTAGATCTTTCCAGTTAATCACACAACAAACTTAGCTCATCGCAATAAAAGCAGCTCAGAACCGGCCGGCTTGCAACAGGATTCTTTCAGCCCCGGCATCTCCTGCAGAGGGATCAGCTCGAACTGCAAGCATGTTCTGGGGGGCCAAACTTCTGCCGGTCCTGTTGCTGCAGCATGCCCTACTGCACCTTCTCCTGCTTCCTGTCGCCATCCCCTATGCAGGTAAGTTTACTTCTGCTTCCTGGAGATTGTGGCTGCTTTAAGTCTCCTTGTGACCTTGCTGGGTCCTTCCCTGACGCTCTCTACCCCATTTCAGCATCCTTTCTTAATCCCATGTGTGGTGTGGGGCTTCCAAACCTCTCATTAAGCTTTTCTTTTGACATTCCTTTTCTGTTTGAAAAAAAAACATTTAAAATAATTAACAATCTCTCAGTGGTACCCCCACCCCTCCACCAGGCCCCACCTCATTTAGCCAAGCGGTCCAAAATTATGGGATAGGAATGAAGTGCTAACACTGGCTGGAACTTTGCTGGTTTGGCCAAGTTTAAAAACGAAGACAGATTCTGAATTGAAGAGAGGAGAGTGATGGTCAATCTAACCAGGGTCTCATGATTTCCCCAAAGGAGAATTTTCCTACTAGTGTCTGTCCAGTTAACCTTCAGGTCCAAATTTTGACATTATGCAGGTCTTCATTTGGAGGAGGCAGCTTAATGCTCTGAGTCCATGCATGTTATAAAAATGAAACAGAAAGCGTTTCTTCCAAGCTCCCCTTCTGGGGGGGTTGGGGTGGGGGCGTAGGGATGATCGCCCTAAATGCTGCAGGGCAGGGAGGGACACTTACGTGACTTGGATTGCTGCACCAGAATTGTCTGTCCCTCTGTCTTCCTCTGATGTGCAGATTGAGGGGGAGACTCTTGGACTTGTTCAGATTTCCTGGGCATTTAGGGAATCTCATCTGCTGGTATAGGAAGTTATCTCTTATTATCAAGAGTCGAGGAAACATCTGTATTTAGTTGTGTTATTATTGTAGTGGCTGGCCTGGCTTGCTAGCCGGAGAAGGCAGTGAACTTTAGGGTAGGCACAGGGAAATAAAGACTGTAATAAATGCACAGCTAGCAGATAGGTGACCTTTTAAAACTGAGAAAACAAAGAAACAGCCTCATAATTTGAGATAAGTTAACTATGACATTTATCACACCTCTGATCTAGTATCTGATGCAATACAAGAAGTAGCTAGTGCAAATAAAAAATATTGAACCCACCTGTTTGTTTTTTTTTCTGCCCTGGGAAGTGATTCCTTGTGGAATAAAAGACACTTTGGAAAGGGTCTTTTGAAACCATGTAGGCAAAGATTCTTGAACAAGTAGAAAAGAGCTGAAAGATATGTCATATAAGGTTGATCTTTAAGACATTGTTATTCACCGGTGTTAGTCTAAGTTTTAATCTTGGTCCAGTTTTCTGGTTTCCCTTTTCAAAGATTAAAATGCTATTCCATTGAAGTATGGTTACCTGAGCTGTGCTGAGCTAATGTGAGATTTCAGTTTGGAAAACCCAAACAGTAGATCGACCATAGACAATGTCTTATTTGTTTTTTGGCGTGCGTTACACAGTTTTGGCAGGAGATATACATTTGTAATTATATTTCACTTTGGCTAATGTTGAAATGACTGCGTTTCCTGAGTGTAGAGAGAGTGTACTGGCAGACCAGGGGAGGCCCAGTGGGAATTACAGATATATGTTATGAATAATTTCTGAAATGGATAATGCTAAAATTGTCATCAAAAAAGGAGCCACATTTGCTGTGTTTGCAACCTTGTTTTAACAGTTTCCATGTTTTAAATAAAGGAAAAGGAGACAGGTAACTCTTAGAATATGCAATGAAAGTTTGTTGTTTGAATTTTTGTTTAATATTGAACAGTTAGTTTGTTGTTGCTACTTGCACGGCTATTCATATAGTAAAAGAATGCTCTATTATACTGACAGGCAGTCTTCAATAGAAGGCATTATATAAATATATTATTAACTTTTTTTTGAGAAATATTTGATGTGGATGATCCCAGCAGTCTTTATAGTTGATCTACTATATAGTATTACCTTCTATTCACTCATACTAAATACTCTAAATAAAATAAATATTAAATACTCTGCTAAGGAAAAGTAAACATTAAATGGCTACCTGCTGTGTAAGTCTTGAGGGATACAAAGTTGAATAAATGGGAGTGCAGCCTGTGTATAGAGCTAAGGGATCAGCTGCAAAGTAAAATTTCCTAGTTCTGATAAGTTTTTAAAAATTACTTGACACATGAAAATTGAGGTTTGAACATCTTAATTTTTGACTTTGGCACTGAACTTAATGAGTTCAGTTAATTAAGGAACTGAATTGAAAGTTCTAAATGCTAGGTGAATGAAATATGTATTTCTTTTCCTTTTACTGAAGCTAACAACACTGCAATCCTCTTAAGCATACTTTTGAAAACTCATTTGGCTAAGTGATAATAAGTAACCAACATCATCAAACAGCAAAACAAAGCAAAATTCCGGTGTTAGAAAATGTCCATTACAGCGCATTTGAGAGTTTGTAAGTTTAGTGTCCAAGCCACTAAAGGGCTGAGAGGTGTGTGGTACCCAAGTAAGCTCTGAGAGGATGAGTCACAGCGTGAATGGCACCCTAGTCAGTAGGTTGCAAGTTGCCTGAAATGAAGATGTAAGAAAGAGATGTGCCAAGAAGATCTGTATAGATAGCAAGTGAAGGTCACCTTTTAGGACTGATGTACTGGCTCCCTAGTGGCAGGAGAGCCCATGGTTAGAAAAGTAAGATGGTAGAAAATAGTAGCACTGAATGTCATGCTAAACCTAGTGGTCTCTGTAGTGAATATTGGAAGCAGCAGCTGACTATTTTGCAGAAACAAGACATGGATAGTTCCACTTCAGTGTGGTTGCTTTCCTTGCTATGTACAAGAGAGTTGCAGGCAGAGAAGGAAAGAGGAGACAGAGAACAGGATGGGGCATCTACAATAAGGAATTCCAGACGAGGAAATAGAAAAGGGGGGCACTTCAAAGCTCACCATGATCAATTTATTCTACATATCTCCTAGAGAGAGATATTATGTTGCTTCTTAGCTACCCATACTTGATCTAAATCTGCCAAAGTCTCCTCTGTCTCACTGTCTTCTTTTACCAGGAGGTTAGCTGCTCCCAAAAGGGGGCGTGCATTACTGTCCAAGTGTGAAGTCTGAATCCTAGGTAATAACAGGAAACTGTAGCATCTTTTAGGGATCCTTGTCTTTAGGAGTTAAAAATCTTCAGTCACAAACCATTGCCTCCGCCCATCAATTACTCGTAGACTTTCATCTTAACATCTTGCCAGTTCAAACTGTTAATCACTAATCATGTGGGTAGTTTTTTTCAGTTATAGGGAGCCAGATTCCTGCTCTTTGCACACCGTGCAAATCCTTGCTTTGCACGACTTTCCTTTGAAGTCCATGGTTCTTCCACACAGAAGAAAATATATGAGGTACTGAGAGAAGTGAGTGTGAGGCCCAGGGACCAGTGGGAGAAATGTGTCTGTCTTCAACCACCTTGATATGCTTGACCCTGTTTTCTGTTTATAGCTTTTCACCAGATTCCTGATGGTCTCAGTTCTAAAATAGAGACTTCAGGTTCTTCAAGAGACAACTTCCAGAATATTTTCCTAAGCTGGGAGAAGAGAAGGGAACATAATTTAAAGTATGGGAAAGCTAGACACATTTGCAGTGCTCTCTTACCCTTTGATTTTATTTTAACATTCTTGTTTACAAACTTGAACTGACTAACACATTAAAAATAGTAGACACAAATCTGACCCAAACATATTTCTGATTTTTTTCTGCAAATTAAGCTTAATTTCTTAATTGTTTGCAGTAAAACAAGCATCAGTTGATACTGGCTGAAGAGATAGTAAAATCTATTTTCAGCAAAGGAATCTTTTTCTGATGCTGATTTTGAATGACTTTGAATTTTTCTCTTATTGAAGAAGTAATTAGTTTTATATATACACGAATTAAATGATGTATAGGCCCTTTGAACATCACATTTTTGAATCATTAGTTACCGATCTAGTATACAGGACTGAGTTACAAGGGGGAAGCTCACATGGCCACGCTGGACAGATTCTAAGTATCCGGTTGTGATTGGTCCGTATCAGCACTGAAGTGCTGGCTTTTCTACTTACTATGCAATAAAGGGAGATTAGTGATTTATTTAATTTTTCTGAATGCTTTTTGATCTTTGGTCATGGAACACTTACTAGCAAGCAAGAGTAGCTTGTTTTATGAGGCAAACCCATACATTAACACATTTCAATAGGACAACTGAGGATCTGTGAAACTAATCAGAGCCAATAACTGCAGAGGCCTCCTTCCTGCAGAACAGTCTTCACGCTCACTTTTATGGCTTTGACTGGAGGCACTGTTTTGAATGATAATTACTTAAATGCCTCAGGGACTTAGTGTTTATCATTAAATTATTTTTAAGTTTTTATTTTATACTTAGACATATATAAAAACACATTATACATAAGGCCAATGCTATATTCTTAGCTGGCAGAATGGCAGATTTCATCTATCTATCTATCATCTATCTACCTATCTATCTATTTACAAATATATATGTGTATGATATGTTTATACATATACGTGTATGGATTTTATATATACCTATAATGTATGTATATGTATATGTATATACAATATGCATATGTATAATCCATAAATGTATTAGTATTATATATAGTCAATTTTGGATAAAGTTGTTTAAAAATAGATTTTTCCCAATGTATGATTCTATCACAGAAAATATTGAAACTTATAAGAAATAAAATTATTTCATACTGTGAAGTATTTAGGAGTGCCAAGGAAGTAGTGAGATAAGGTTACAGAAAGAGAAACTCATGACAGAAATTTATATCACTCTTTAACAAGATTCTGTGACAGAAATGCCAATCTTCAAAATGTCATGCCTTATTCTGTTGTAAGAATAACAGGTACATCAGAAGTTAAGTGATGAAACTTTAAAAACAATACCAAAACTCTAAGAAAAGTCCATTCTAGTTCAATTGCTAATTGTATATTCAATATTTACTTAAGATTATAGTTTGAATAACTCCTACTTGATTGAACAACTTTTCTTTTATAAATTGAACAATTGGCATCTTGAAATTTCATGTAATTAAGCAAAGTCATTTGGCAAGTCAGAACAAATGCCATTTTCAGCTGATTTTCAATGTTATGCAACAATTTGTGTCCCATACTTTTTAAATAATATACTACCAATAACATTTAATGACATATTATAAACTATTAACAACATACCTTTAATAAGATTAAATAACATAAATAATATAGATTAGTTGTTTATATATCAAGGGTTTTTTTTAAAAAACATAATCTCTTACATCATAGCAGTTATATCTTTTTTTTATTTAGATACTTTCTTTATTTACATTTCAAATGTTATCCCCTTTCCTGGTTCCCCCTCTAAAAACTCCCTATCCCATCCCCTCTCCCCATGCTCACTAACCCACCCACTCCTGCTTCCCTGTCCTGGCATTCCCTTATACTGGGGCACTGAGCTTTTTTAGGACCAAGGGCCTTTCTTCACTTTGATGTCCAACAAGGCCATCCTCTGCTACATATGCAGCTGGAGCCATGGGTCCCTCTTGTGTACTCTTTGGTTGGTGGTTTAGTCCCTGGGAGCTCTGGGGGTACTGGGTTGTTCATATTGTTGTTCCTCCCATGGGGTTGCAAGCCCCTTCAGCTCCTTGGGTCCTTTCTCTAGCTCCTCCATCGGGGACCCTGTGCTCAGTCCAATGGTTGGCTGAGAGCATACACATCTGTATTTGTCATGTACTGGCAAAGCCTCTCAGGAGACAGCTTTATCAGGTACCTGTCAGCAAGCGCTTGTTGGCATCCACAATAGTGTCTGGGTTTGGTGACTGTATATGGGATGGATCCCCAGGTGGAGCAGGTCAAGGAAAAGCATCGTTATAGGGATCAATACCAGGCTTTTGGAGAGTGTATTCTGGAGTTGTGCAAAGAATTGGGAATTTAGAGAACTGGGGGTTTTATTTATTGTGGACTTCAGGTTAGGAAAGACATTATCGAGGAGCATCTGCATGCTTAGTAAACTAACTGGAGCCAGTGGTTGCTGGCAATCAGAGTGTGATGCCCTTCCTGGTAGGTACTTCACTCTGCTAGCCATATTTCCCACTTTTCTGCACAGAGAGTTTCCTTCTCTTTGCTTGACACATTTTGCCACATTTAAAGACCAGGAATGCATTTCCTGCTGTGGCATCCAAGCTTCTTTTCCACTGATAGCTCTGAAGCAAATCTTCAAGGCAATGTTTATAAATCACATTTCCACATACATTCTTAACAATTCTTAGATAAAAGATGATACTGTGAGTGGTGCTGAGTGCTAGCACCGAAGCGGGGTCTCTGCCTTTCCAACCTGAACTCTTTGGAGTGCTTTATGAATGTCTCCCTCTGTCTTTAGTGATCTCCAGTTGAAAATGAATGCAGTCAACTGCCATTGTTAAGGGCCATTATACAAACTGACATGCAGATGCGTGGCTCCATACTCGCTACACAATAGTTTCTGTCTCATAGATGATCAATCATAAGTCCTTTGAGCAGTATTCCATTGGTGTGCCTTTTAGGAAATTGAGAATAAAGGAACATGTTCTTGTTACTTTCAAATTATACATAAATTGAAAAACTTTAGGCTTGTTGCTTCTGTGTTCTGGTTTTCTAGTAACTTTCATGCTATCTAGGGGTCTTGTCCATTCATGAAGAAGAATGATATTGCAACATTAAAGGATAAAACTTTACATACATGTGATTTACAATTTGATTTAGCCTGATCTCATCACAAACAATTTCATGAATCTGAGATATAGTGTCCCAAACACTGAATATATTTTTGTACAACAAATGAGGAGAGGGACTAAAATATGTATAGTGTGATACCTTTTAAGAGCAAGCCAGAAGAATTTGTCCAGTGAAGGGCTTTTAGTGATAAGTTTCTCTCTTGTCTTTGGATAGTTACCTACTTAGCAATGTAACTTACATAAGAAACCACTGAGGGGAATGAATAGTTTAATTACAAAGTATGGCATGCTATGCTTCTGGCACTGTTACTTGATTCTGTGTTGTCTGGAGAACATAATGTCTTTAGGGTTATCCTTGTCCTAATTTTAAAATAATTATTCTTCAGGGTTATTTATTCTTTGGGGGTGAATCTTGTCCTAATTATTCAATACATCCTTCATTTGAAAGGACATAGATTAATGAATTTACATAGCAACTGTCTATCTATAATCATAATGCTCATCTCCCTGCTCTTCTCTTACATACTTACCCATGTTTACCCTACCCACCCTCTGGAGGTATATTGCATTGCCCTATGTCCTATAAAATCATTATTTTGAGGATATGCCTTAAGGAATTTTCTCCTCTGTAATCACTCAACATAATTCTTTCACATTGAATTCTTTAATTTTTATATTGATAGAAGGACAGAAGAAAAGAAGAAATACACTTCATGAATTCAAAAAGTCAGCAAAAACAACTCTTACCAAGGAAGACCCATTACTGAAGATTAAAACCAAAAGAGTGAACTCTGCAGATGAGTGTGCCAACAGGTGCATCAGGAACAGGGGCTTTGCATTCACTTGCAAGTAAGTCATTTCACTGTGTTTACTGAATAATTTTCAAATAAAGTAAGTATGTAATAGCCATATTTTCTCTTCCTTTTTGGTAGTCAGCACAATCAGTCCTTTAGAATAAATTTGCGTCTAGTTTTAACTCATTAGAACAGAGAAAGAACTGTCAGCTGATATAAACATTGAATGAGTATAGAGGAGCTGAAAACTGTCTTCCAAAGTACACAGTTACTTTGAATATGGATTTTGAATTTTGAATAATTAACATTGAACTGAAATCAAATGGGATTGACTTTCATCCTCATCCTCATCCTCATTATTATTATTACTATTATTACTATTATTATTATAAAATATTGTATCTCTTGTTTCCTTTTGTAGCAGAGCGGTGCAAGTATTTTCTTGGTAGAAACTGGGCAGCAGCCAAAACCTACTGCAACTTACATCATCTCTGTAGGGATTTCAATAAAAGGTGTTGAGAGAATTATATAAAAACCTAGAGTGACTGGTGTGAGCAGCAGAGACTGCTTCAAAGAATTTAGGGAGCAGTGATGGGAAAGGTTTACTAGGAAGTGAGGGAGCCATTGAGAGGCTCCAGTGGCTTCAGGAAGTGGTGTTCTTATCATTTGATAGTTCCCCTTATTACCTTGCCATTGATCTCAGAGGAGAAAGCTTTCATGTTTGAAAGAGCAAGGTGAAGATTTCCTCCTAGTATTTTCCAAATTGCCATAAGTACGGATGTATATTTCCTGAATAAGGTATGGTGGTGAATCCCATAATGCCAAACATAGTAAGCGAATCAGTATGAGTTCAAGACTAACCTGAGCTACACACACACACACACACCACCACCACCACCACCACCACCACCATCCTTCAAAAACATATTTATTCTTGGTTTATTTTCTATTTTCTTTTGTTCCTTAAAAAACAACATTGTATAGCTGGAGAGATGGTTTGGTGGTTAAGAGCACTTGATGTTTTTGCAGAGACATGATTTGGTTCCCACATCAGGAACTGCACCACTACCTGTAATTAGTTCCAGAGTATCTGTTGTCCTCTTCTGGCCTGCAGAGGCATCTGTGCACATACTCTTACATATATACTATTGTGATAATGAATTATGTGACTGAGATGTAATACAGTGTTGGGTGCTTTCTTAGAATACATGAGGCCCTGGGATTTACTCATAGTATTAAACATAAGCTTTTTGTAATAAATTTTATCAATATTTAATTTTTGCATGTTCTACTTTCACAGTGGTTTTTTATGAGAAAGTAGAGTTCAGTGATTTCATGGGCAGAGATTCCCATCTAGTCTTCCCTGTCTCAAAGAAATGAGGATTATGGGTCTGTGGGGAAGGACATGGTCACAGAAGGTCTTCAGCAGGCTTAGGCAGAAGAAAGACTATCTCTTTTCTATTTTTAAATCCAAACTGCCCCTCTCAGGAAGACATTTCCTGGCAACAGTAGTGGGAATTGGATTTGTAAGCTTATCCCTAGGATAATTGTGTTTTATTCTGACTTTTGCCTAAAAGCCTTGAGATTGGCAAAAATAAAGCAGGAACGATTACTCTCGATCAGCATCTGAGCTGTGCAAATTTATGGAGAGGTTCTGTTGGCAACTGGATTGAAGTTGAGACTTCCCTCCTCTGGGTTGAAGGGTAAAGGAAGAGCAAGAGGAGAGAGAAGTACAGCTCATTGTGGATTTTTAATGCTGAGCTTGAAAACTAGGTTAAGGTAAACTTAGAGAAAAACTGAATGCAGGGAATATGATGATCCCACACATCGAAGTGTAAATAATTTGGAAAAAATACCTTTTTCTTGAAAGATTATGCTCTTATAATGAAAATAAAGTAAAAGTCCCATAGACTGGAAACTGGACCTACTTTTGTGGTTGCAATTACTTAAAAAAAAAATGTAAAGCACTTTGCGGCATTTATCAGTGTGTTTTGGAGAATACTTTTAGCTTACTAAAAGAAAGTATATTAGCTACAGGGATGGTGGGAATAATGCATGTTGACATCTTCTATAAGAACATATATTAAAAACATATTCTTTAATGATAATAGCTTTTGAAATAAAATGTGTATTCAGATAAACTTAATTTAGGTAACATTAACTTAGGGAACACAGCATCGTTACAATTGGATTCCCATTCTCTTTAGTAACTTTCACATTCTATGACTTACCAAACAAGGATATCGTATGTGACAGTGTCCAAACATTTCATTTCAGACTTTTGTTTCCTAAGACACTCTCTAGGGGGTGGGAATTTGCCTAATACATCTTTTTTTCTTGAAAATTTCTTATATGTTTACAATGTATCTTGGTTGTATCAAGGTCCAGGGCTTCCAACTCTTCTCAGGGTTCCCAGTCATCTTCCTGCCAAATTCATTTCATTAAAAGATAAATACCCACCGAGGACAAATAGTGGTACTTATCTATGTGCATGGCTTTGGATGCGTGGTCAATCTACCAGTGACCACACTCCTCAAAGGAAAATGAACATTTCTCTCTTATCAGCCATGACTCCTCAGGTAAGGGTACGTCGTCAGGAGGCAGTTACCATTCCATGCTGGACTTGTCAAGAGGCGTGGTCTTGTCTTGTGTAGGCAGGAGCAGGAGCTGCTGTGAATTCCTGTGTGGACAAGCCAGGCTGTGTCCGGGGACAGCACTTCACATTCTTTCTCCTCTTACTTTTCCCCCTCCTTTTCGATGATGTTTCTTGAGCCTTGCGGGGAGGTTGCTGGGTTCCTGCAGTTTCTTCTTTATCCTTTTGAGTCTGTGCATGGTCCACTGCCTACTTCACTAAGAAGCTTCTCTGGCTGAGAGTGAGAGCACAACAGAGCTATCTGTGTCTAGAGCCTGGGTACTTGTCCCTGTGCACATTAAAGAATACCATTTCAGTTATTTTATTTGTAGGACTGGGTGTAGGATCTAAGTCCTTATCCATGCTAGGAAATCTCTTCCATTGTCCCACATTCCTAGCCATTTTACATTTTGATGTAAGGCAGTGTCTTACAAAGTTTTTTATGTCTGCCTTGGACTTATGATGCAGTTATACAGGCCTCGAATGCATTTCTCCAATCTCAGCGGCCCCATAGGTGGAATTACAGGACTACATCGACAGCCAAGAAGATATGCCATTTTAGAATATATTTGCATACTTAAAAACTTTGGAAACTACTTATAACTCAAATAAATCATTTGCATATAAACAGAAACAAAATTTCCAACTAACTGGGAACTTTTAAAAAAATAAAAAGTGTTCAGAAAGAATGTAGGTGGTTGCTGTATGTAATAATTTACCTGTTGAAACTTTTATTTTTCTATAAGTCATTGAGATGACTTATAGAAACTTCCCACAGAGTATTGATAGACTTTTCTAATCTGTACCTACAAAACCTTTGTTTTGTCTTTCTTTGTTCCTTCAAAATAGAAAACATACACTCAACACACACACACACCTCACTGTATTTTCATATGTAATAATCTCACATTCTCTATGTCTTCCTTGGTAAACCATGTGCTCATTTAAAAAAAAAAACTGTTAAATTGTTGTATTCCTTCTTTTCATTCAGCTGTCTTTTTCAGGGCCTTTGTTTTTGATAAGTCAAGAAAACGATGCTACTGGTATCCTTTCAACAGTATGTCAAGTGGAGTGAAAAAAGGGTTTGGCCATGAATTTGACCTCTATGAAAGAAAAGGTAACTGCCTTCTTCCTAAGCATTCAATAAAGAAATGAAGGATGAGATAGACTTGGCACTCCTTGCCACACAGGTTTTCCCTGTGGATGTTTTGGTCAGATTCTGATTTGTGCCACAGTCAGTTGTTGAATAAGAGGAGATTGAGGAAGGTGGAGCCTGGCAATATGACGACTGTCAGAGCACAGCGTAGAGAAAGGCTGTGCTTCCTGGACCTCCCCTAAGTTAGAGTCCTCTCCCTCATCAGCTTGTCTTTTCTGCATGTTCTTCATATTATAGCATGCAATTTAGGCTATTAGATCAGGGTACCTCATAATGTGTCAAACTGTAGGATTAAGAATGTATTTTAAGTTATAATGACTTGGTGTAGCTCATGTCGTGATGGTGGTTGATAACAAAGCATGGACTTTTGGGGAAAATAAGTAAAATTCATAAAAGCATGCTTAAAAACTGATTTGAATGAGGAAATGGGATTGTTTGTTAATTCATCAATTATGTGGTATCAATAATATATGAATTATTTGGTATATGAACTATTTATATAGTTTAAGAGCAAAAATATATTAATGGGATAATTATAGAATAGTAAATATATGTTTTACAAATTAAATATTTCACCACGTGAAATAGCAATTATGAATTGAACTTTTGACAATAATCCTTTCTTATTTGTTTTCTTACAAGAACCTATTGTGTCCCATTGAATTAGAATATAGATGTCAAATATAGACATCTTTATGTCAATTGCATGGATGTTTGAATAGAAGCTAATAATAGAAAATAGGACAATTTTACATATCTGAACAATCCCACACATCTGAAGTCTAATTAGCAGTCAAGCATGAGTCCTTTTTTATTCAGTCTTCTTCTAGTTGGCTAGCTACATATCCTATTGTCTGGTAACTAATATTCCTGTTTAGAATTCAGCTATTTCAGAAACTGAGCTGTTAATAAAAATAAGGGTAATAATAATTAACCCAATGTAGTTATTTTATACAAACACACACACACACACAAAGAGAGAGAGAGAGAGACATAGAGAGAGACACAGAAAGACAGAGAGACAGAGAGAGACAGAGACAGAGAGAGACAGAGACAGAGAGAGACAGAGAAACACAGAGACAGGCAGGCAGAGACAGAGAAACAGAGATACGTAGAGAAACAGAGACATACACAGAGAATAAAAGAACAAAAGACAAAACAAACCCACATAATTTTACTGAGCTAGATAAGACAAATCAGTCTCATTTTTTATTTCAGAGTTTAAAATAGATTTTGAAAGTTACTTAAGTTTTGTTTTTAATATTTTCTTAGGTTTATTTGTTCAATCAAGTCACCATGGCTTACCCAGATCAATACATAGCTTGATCCAAATTAAAGATGAAGAACAATCTGAAGTTAGATTGTATCATGTATTCAAAATAAGAATTTATGTCTATTTGATGTGTTTGTTTTGTATTATTCTCAAATGTGTTATGTTAAAAACACTAGGAGAAGCTTTAAGCCAGAATTTTCAGTGTTATTGGAAACCATTTACATGAGTCAATGACTCACAGGCTTAAGTGAGTTCTTATTTTACTTCTCCAGTAAGTACAGCATATATTTCACATAGTTCTAACATTTTTCTCTATTATCCAATAGACTATATTAGAAACTGCATCATTGGTAAAGGAGGCAGCTATAAAGGGACAGTATCCATCACTAAGAGTGGCATCAAGTGCCAGCCTTGGAATTCCATGATCCCCCATGAACACAGGTAAGAACAGCATGAAGCAAAGAGGACCAACTTACCTGTCTGCATGTGAACGTACGAATTATGTGATTTGTTTTCTGGGATAGCACTGTCTAATCACCACTTAGTCAATACAGCTGAATTACAAAAGGGCAAAGCTTACATGAATTCAGGATTGATTAGTACAAGCTGGTTTTAAAAAATATTGTTTATATCTGGCCTAACATTTTTTAACCTCAGTGCCTCAATTTGTAGATGTTATTGGAAATGATTATTTGCCTTTCCCTATGACTTCATAGGGAAGTGATAGACCTGTGATGTCACAAAGGGTATTTTTAAACTTTGGTAGATACTAGTTGTAGCTGCATGTTAAAATGGCCCACTGCAAGTCTTGGAAAATCCTACTACCCAAAATACAGACAGCCCAATGAAATGAGAACTTGCAAAGTAGGGTTTGGGACAAGGCTCCAGGATATCTGGGGTCCTTGATTCCTTCTAAAGTACCAATAAAGCTGAGACTCACTAGTCAGAACTCTTTTAACCCAGGTTGACCAGCTGCCTCATCTTTATTGTACCTGTTGCTTAAAGTCTTGAGAATTATTCATCTATCCCTTAAGCAAATAGCACAGTGGATAGTTTTATGTTCTTAGTTCTGGGCCATACAGTGATGATAATAGGCATTACCAGAGTACAAGTCTGGAGAGTTTCACACATCCAGTGTGTAGCAACCTTTCTGCATGAGATCGTGGTTCTATTCATAAAATATATACTGTAATATTATCAGTAATAGAAAGTGATATTCATTCCTTTCTACTTTTGAAAAGCATATGTTTGCAAAGTGATTGATTTTGTTTTAGCAAGCAGATATGAATTAACCAACTGACGGATGTATAAAGTAAAAGCTAAGTTGTTCCTTACTGTAATGAAACCTCTGGGCTTTGCCTTATGAACCCTAGCTAGTGACTGTCTAAGTTGATGAGTTCTGTAACATTTCAATAATAGGAAACATGTTTCCAAGTTATTACAACAGTTATAAAGGAAGGCCTCTGAAACATGGAATTACATCTAGCTTAGAAAGCAAATAGTACAACTAGTTTGTTCTCTCTTAGGGGTGTGCATACTGAAGAAAATCCATTGGTTTCATAGACCTAAATTTTCATCAACAAAGGAATACCACCAAAATGAATCCTCCATTAGAGCAGGAGAGTGTGCTGGATGCCCTAGCAGAGGTTTTATTTCAACCCAAATTCTCTATGATTGTCATTCTTTGCTAGATTATTAGTAAATGTGAAATAAATCTCCCTGGGAACTAGCTTTCCATCCAATCAGGTATTTTGCCAAGGACCATTTTCTTGTAATTTTGAAGTATACAGTGGAGGATATCTTGTATATTATTCAAGTTCTTTTTTTATTTAATGAAAGCAATATTTAATTTTCATCAATTAGCAGTTATATAGGAATAGCTTCATAATAGCTTAACACTTTTAAATTAGGTGCTAACTAAAGATTAATTTTATGGGCAATGGAAAAAGAAACATGTTTTTGTCTAGCAGAGTGATTTATTGTTGACTTTCTAAATAGAAATACTTTATAAATGGCTTAATGGAAAGATGATGATAGATGTTGAAATTAGTATAAAGCTTAACAGAAAAATCAGGTGACCTGATATCTGTATCTATATCCTTCACTGGCCTCCTAGCATTCATTAGCGAAGTAGATGATAGAATGCTTCAAGCTTCCTATGAACACCGTTTATATTAAAAGAGAAGAAAGGGGGGGGGTGCCCAGAAGATCTAGTTTATGGTTTAGAATATATTTGGATATAACCCAGTTTTAAATATTTTTTTTCACTTATCTCTCTTAAACTTTGCTAACAGCAAGGACAGAGATAAAAATAGCATCTGTGTGAATTACAGCTCAGTACAGGCCCCACTGCCTGGCAAAGGCCCTTTGTGTAACACATTCTCCAAACATTTGTCTAATGAGCACCTAAGTGGAAGAGTGAGCGAGGCTTCATACCCTGGCCGAGTGAGCAAGGGACGTTGATGATAATCGGACTGAACACCTCACATATAAAAAAAAGGCAGCTGGTTTGAGGGAAGGGTCACAACATCAAGTAAAGAAAAGACAAGCTCTTGAGCCTCTTTTTCCTAAGGAGGGATTTGATGTGAATTGATTCATAATTAGGAAAGCAACCATATCTCTTCTCTTCATTTTCTGATTTCACCTCCAGTGAGAATTTATTAATTTTTCTTCTCTTGGTTATCTTTGTCTAAATTTCTGATCTAGAATTTTCTGATTCTTCCTACTTACATTTTTCTTAAAAAACAAAACAAAACAAAACATGAACAGAAAGACTGTGGCACTGCTTTTTCACAACATTTTTTTTCTGCCCTAAGTCTCACATGTAAATCCTATGCCTGCTTCTCTCTCTGGAACAATAATCCTCTAAAACTCTAGATCGTGAATAAGGATATATTAAACATGATCTTAATGACTATTTTATTATATTTTTATTTTAATGGACAATTTTATTTTATGATTTGAATGTTTTTTCCTTTTTCTGAAAATAGATGTTTATTCTCACACATTATATTCTGATCATGCTTTTCCCTTCTTCTCAGTTCCTCCTCTCCTCGCCTTCCATCCAGTTCCACACCCTATCTGTCACTCATTGGAAAACAAACAGGCTTCTATGAGATAATAATAAAAATGATGAAATAAAATATAATAAGATGAAACAAAAATTGTCACATCGGAGTGGGACAGGGAAAACAAACAGAAGGAACAGTGCCCAACACAAGGCACACAAATCAGGAACCTACTTGTTTGCACACTTGGGAATCCCATAAAACACTAAATTGGAAATATGTATTGGTACTGGTGCAAATGGTACAGGACCAGTGCATGAGACTTAGGTCTCTGAAAATAGTAGTGTCTTACATAAAATAATGTTAATAAATAATTGTCTGGGGAACTTCATTCTCACACCAGTCAGGTGATGTGTACATATGATACAATGATTACTAATAACTAATATTACTACTACTTTCTCTGAATATATAGTTTCAATAGAATTTTCTTAAATAAGTTGATTGATGGGTTACTTCATCAAATATACAAAACAAATGACAGATTAATTGCTGCTAGAGAAGTACCCTCTTAAAATTTATTATAACATTTGGAGAAGTGCCAAAAATAAAGCAAAATATATTTTAGGTAATAATACAAACACATGCACACAAAATTCTAGAATGATGAGCTATGATGAAAAGAAGACAAATGGCTTATTTTTTGAAAATCAATTTTTGTTACACCTTTCAAAGTTATCATTATCCTTAATTATATTATAGCTTCTGTCATCACATGACCTAATGCTTTATTTCTATGCCTTCTATTTAAAATGCTGGTGAAGTAAGTATATAAAGACTTGATTGAGAAATACTTTGCAATTACTTAATTCTCTTACAATGCTAGTGTGGTTCCTTCCACATGTCTAGTAACATTGTAGAATTGGCTATTTAATTTTGATCAGTGATTTATGTGTTCAGAAAGTCTGAATCTAGTTTTCCTTAATGGTCAGACAAAAAGCTTTCCCTTGCGAAATGATGCTTAGAATATGATATCAGTATTCATTCTGTGGTTTAACATCTCTATTTTTTAAAAAAAATTCTTATTTTTCTTTTTGATTAATATATAATAACTTTAAGTGTAGCATGCAATATTTTGATTCATGCATATGACCAGCTCAGGATAATTAGCATATCCATTTTTCAAATAGAATGTCACTGGAAAGAAAACATATTTGAATCATATTTACTGAGAGATCTTTAATCTTTATATTCATGCAGAATTCTGAGACCAATAAAAGTAGAAACAGCTTTTAGCAAAAGCCCAATCAACTACTTAACATATGATTGGGTTCAAAAGTTTTATTTGTGTTGCCTATTGAGGAATGCAGAGAAATATAGACTCCGATATTGCAAACATCACAAGAATAAAAGGCTTTCTATCACCTTTTCTCTTGCTGTAGGATACCTCTGGGTCAGAAAGTAGTATTAGATCTTCAGATAATTTAGGTGTAGTTATTTAATTGATCTCAATACACCAAATGACATACATGTGTGGAGTAAAATTGAGAATACCAAATCTTGATAACAGCCATTATTATCAAAAATTTTTGATGAAAACGAGCCATTTGTTTCTTTGTCATGACAATAGGTAGGACGGGCTTAATTATAGTTAATATAGTTTACATTTGTCAAGTGACAACTACTCATCATCTACAAGACCTTCTCAAAATAATGATATAAAGTCTAAGTTGTTACAAGCTCAGGGTTGTCCTAGTGAGCTAATGCTTTGGGCAGTTAAATTACATGTTGTGGTCTCACAATTCATAATGGGAAAAAGCTGAGAGTGGTTTCCAGGATTATGTTGAGATTATGAGAGAGAGAGAGAGAGAGAGAGAGAGAGAGAGAGAGAGAGAGAGAGAGAGAGAGAGATCCCCACGAGGAAAGCAGTATACAACAAAAAAGGCCCTGGATCAGTGGATGAGATCTGGTGAGCTAACTGCAGAGTTGTCTCAATTTTTTCTAGGCAGCTTTGTCTGAGCATGTGTTGATTGTAAATGGATTGTTGAACTAATACTTTATAAAACACAATTCTATTTCAGGATATTTGGGTTTGAGGAAATTCAGAGGCTAGTAATTATTAATTTGACATGGGATACAGAAGTTTTCTCTGACCTAATGCTTTAGAGGGGTTAAATTATGTGCTGGGGTACATTTGAATAAAGTTCAAGTATTTTAAGAATATTGGATAACCAAACTACAACTACATGGGATAGAAGAGTTTCTCTACTTTTGGGAAAATCAGCTAGCATAATTGATAGGTCAACATTAAAGTTGCATGCTCTTATACTGTGATGATTATCATTTTAAAACTAGCTTTTTGCCTTCGAGCTATCGCGGTAAAGACCTACAGGAAAACTACTGTCGAAATCCTCGAGGGGAAGAAGGCGGACCCTGGTGTTTCACAAGCAATCCAGAGGTACGCTACGAAGTCTGTGACATTCCTCAGTGTTCAGAAGGTAAATGAACCTGAATATCACATGGGGTGCTACCCCAACGTGTAGAACTGTAACACGTATTAAAGGCTAACAACTGTGAATGAATGACTATGCTGTTCATTCAAGTGAAAGCATGGCTAGTTATGAGAGTGTTCTCACACAATGTATCACAAATCTGCGGTCCGTAGATTCATGTAAGATTACAGAGCCAGTTACCAATGTGAATTTCACTAGCAGCTGGGGCCATGTTTCTGGGAAAAGAACTATGGGCCTTTACCTGTTCACTTAAGCATGCCTACCTCTAATTCTGCTCCCATAGACCATCAGGGAGGACCTAGAGTCTAGGTCAACCTTTTGGGGTCACATAAAAGATATCTTGCATATCATATATTTATATCACAATTCATAACTGTAGAAAATCACAGTTATAAACTTTAATAATTTTATGGTCAGAGATCACCACAACACAAGGAACCACTGACCTAGATAAAACAAGATCTTCATTAGTCATTTTGGTGCTATTCATCCAGCATCTGCCTCTGAAGAGATGGGATTAAAACAGCTCTGATATGTCACAGCCAAGGTTGTAGAGATTCAAGAGACAATATGTCAGGGTTCATTGAAACTCACCATTTCTGTGTGATTTTGGTAAAATGTGACTGCAACCAAGTGTGAGACATGCCTGGAGTTCAGTACCATTCAAAACTACGATATCTAAGGAGAGGGAGGCTTGGATCCCAAGGGGCCTTGAAGGCCAGCGCCTGAGCCATGTGAAAACACCGCTTGCATGATGTTTTTAGTGTGAAAGAGTTTTATATTTGCTTTTGCATTGGAAAACTGAAAGACCAGCAAGATGGTAGAGTGACCATTTTGGAATTGTATACAATTCTATTTTTCTCAGTTATTTGGCTGTGGAATAAGCTGGGTTTTTCCAGTTAGGTCGAAACTCCCATGATTTCACAAATACAGATTAAATCATTTTCAAATTTATAAGGATGATGAAGTACTTGGGGAAGGGAAGAGGCTGCAGGAACTCTGTCCATTTTTACAGTAGGATATCATACCTGTTTATTAACCAAGTATTTTCTATATCCTCCATGAATATCCATTTCATATCATGTTTCTATTTATTCCCTAACAAGTAAAGGCATTGTTAGCTAATTGTCATGGAGAAGGTGAATATGTTTGTCATTGGTTAAAATCCTTGACCTCATGTGCTGCAGACAGTTTGTCTCTGTAAATTATTACTCTCCATTCCATGTCATATTCTGTTCCCTCCAACATCTTCATTGTTTTCTTTCTTTTTAAAAATAATAAACTTATTTGTGATAACATTATGAATAAGTCTGTTTTGTATGAATAAGTCTGAAATTTATTTTTGTCTCAAAATTACACATGAAGAAAATAAACCCCTACTTTTAGGGAAATCTCTGCAATCATGCTTTGCTGAGACTGAGACTCTTTAGCAAGTTTATTTATTGGTTTTGTTTGGTATAAGAAAGTAGCTCTGAGAGCTACTGAAAGCCAGCAGCTTTTTTAAACTATACAGCCTAACTCTTGCATTACCTTCACACTTCTTAATGGGTTGGGATTTTCGGCTCCTTTCCTTTTTTGAATGAAATACATTGACATTTATTCTCAGGGGTAATGTTTAAAAAAGTTCTAGGAAAGAAGTGTTTTAAAACACTCCCATTTTTTAGTTATCCTTAATAGAATGTATTTTTATCTTGTAGAGGAGAACACTGTTCATTAATGTGAAAGACATGTGGTACTGATGATCCCCTTGTCACTAATGGTTGCAGATAAGCACAGAGTTCTAGCAATAGGAGAATAAACCTTTAGGAGAAGTGAACAGACATCTACCCCCATGGGATAATCACATTCCAGGCATCATCAGTTTAACAGTGGGGTTTTAAATCTGAGCTAAAATGAGCCAGGCTTTGATATATTTTAATGAAGGGAATTCAAAATGAGCAGTATTGTCAATACACCCATAAACAGTAGAGCTATTGATAAAAGATATTACAAAGAATAAAAACCAATATACATATGATGTGAATAGAATTAGGAGAAAGAACTCAAAATCCATTGCTTAGGCAATATGATGAGTTGGCTGCCTTTGTTATTCAGCTTAACTTATTAATTATTAACCAGTGAGTTGAAAGATTACCTCATTATGAATGCATTATCAAATAGCCATATATATTTGAAATTAAGTGAAATCCCAGGATAAACTTTTATTTGGTATTTTTTGAAAGAGGACCTTCTCAGGCCTCTCAGAAGATTTGTTCATTTTCTATTTCAGCAACAATGGTCTTGCCTTCTAAAACATACCATTATCCGCAGCAGTTCCTATGTACCTTATCAATTTTTTCCTAGATTTTAAATCCTAAGAAAATCTACTTTCCTAAAAACTATTACTTCATGTACTTAGAAGCTTAGAATCGATCACAAAGTGATAACCTGGACCAACTGCATTGGTATCTTCTGGGAACTTATCACTGATAATCTAGGCCAAACCTGCTTAACAAGGATTTGACCCTTAAAGGTGACTTTTATGCACATTAAATATGGAGGCACATTGATCTACCACATTTGTTCTGGAAAGTAGTTATGTTATGTGGTCATTAATTTCATCTATGTAGCAATTTTTTTCCTAATGCTATTAAAAATCCAAGTCTGAAAAATATTTTAAAATAATTCCCATAGAAATGCTTCCCAGAAAATAATTATATTCAATTTTATTAGCAGATATATTATTACAAACTGAAGAAACCTGTTATGAGTAATACATTACAATGGAATTTGGACATTTGGGAGGCTTATGTAGTATGTGAAACTAAACTACATTTTTACTAAATACAAAGAAGCAAGCAACAATAACAAATGCTGCCCCATTTTCACCGAAAACATCAAACCTCAGTTCCCCTTAAATAAATGGGGATCACTAAATAAATTTGTTCCATTCATATGGAACGCTGCACTGTAGTGAGGCATAACCCCGTGGAGCCTTCCAGTGTGGAAACAAACATGATTAGCCTCAACAAATCTTTCGGCTCTCACAACACCCTCATTAACAAACCATTCAGGTGCCTCTCGATTGTATCTTGGGCAATCTTCACATCACATGAAAGCAATCGACCTGGCCCCTTGTCTTGCTTAAGTAGTTGAACCAATCCAATGTAGGGATCATGTATTCCAGACAGTGAATAGTTAATGTCCTGTGACATTATAAAAGTAAACATTTCAAAAGGAAACATCATTCTTGTGTCACATACCAAAACATTCCCAATATTTCTTAGGCAAGAATCCAGTGGATAAATTCATTACAACATTAATATCTTTCCTCACTTCAGAGAGAGTTAGATGATCAGTGCTCACAAGATACAAATGATGTGTGTGGGGAAGTTGGCCGGATTCGTAGGCGAGCCAAGCAGTGATTTATTCCGCAGGATGCTTGCTATGCTACAAATCAACCTTCTGTTTGAGAAATCTCATTTGCAGCTAGTTGATGTGACTCTGTTCTCAGTGTGACTTGAGACCAGCCAGAGGTGAACAATTAATTAACCCACAGAATCATCAGTATGATCCTGCATAATTAGATCAGCTTATACAGTTTTAAGAGAGTGGGTGCGCGGAGTTCAGTGGCAGGTCATCTTCTGTCCTAAGGTAGGTAAGAATGCTAGCTTGCCCACCTACTCAGCATGAACATTTACTAACAGAATGGAGATTTGTTTACATATATCTGGAAGCTTGTGTTATTTAAGTTGTAGCAGACCAGTTGTTTGGTCTCTTAAGTCTATCAGTTCTTAATGGACTGTAGTAATATAATATACACTCAGTTGAAGTCATAAGATCTTGTCTGTGTTCAGATGGCAAGCTGACAGAAAAGTAGTATTCTATTCACGAGATAGACACTGAGATCTTGCACTGGGGAACATTATGTAATTGTCTATCTTATATGTACAATTTTGATGTATTTTTAAATAGTTATCAGAAATTAGGCAGTATTCCATCCATATGCTAAGTCTGTATGGCACTAACTTAAACATATTTAAATTACATGATATATTCCATAGGCATTACTTTATACTGCTATTTATGGGCATAAGATCCCAATTTAAAATTAGAATGGTATATACAGCTGTATGATTTTTTTAAAATAATGAATTAATTCATTGTTCTTGAAACAGAGCAGTGGTCTTGATTTTACTACTAGAAACAATTAACACAGCATACTTTAATTTTATTAGTTGAATGCATGACCTGCAATGGTGAAAGCTACAGAGGTCCCATGGATCACACAGAATCAGGCAAGACTTGTCAGCGCTGGGATCAGCAGACACCTCACAGGCACAAATTCTTGCCAGAAAGGTAACATCTTACCAGATCTTGCTCCCATAGATCTCTTTCTTTACAAACTGTTGTCTATTCTGTAACAAACCACCATGGGAAATCTCCTTCTGTGCTTTTCTTATGGGATACAGACAGATAATGTAGAATTAGACTCAATATTCTGACTTCTGCCATATCTGCTAGAGGCTTTGAGTTTGCAGACAATAATCTTTGGGTGATGGGATTTATGAGCAGACATTTGAGAACGGTAGCTTCACTTTTAATTAAGTTGCTGAAGTCAGGAAATTTTGAGCAAAACTGACAGTGAGGTGCAGATTGGAAGCAGTAACAGCCTGTTCATTTACCACAGCAATAAACAGACAAAAACAAAACAAAACAAAGAAGTCTAATGTGGCTAATAAAGTAGTGATTAGCTATAGGCCAAGCCTTTCAGCAGTAGTATATTGCTAAATACAACCAAGTTCCATCTTGCACCTTCCAGATACTTATGTCCCATGTCTAATACATTAACCCAGTTCATGTCCATGAAAGAATGATGATACAAAACAATCTACTGGCTGCTTTAACTTCATGTATTTTAAATTTTTTAACATAAACTTTTATTTCATGTGAAAATGTTGAATCAGAAATAGAAACAAGATGGGATTAATTTTATAATAAAGAATTAAGATGAAAATAGAGTAGTCTATTTCCATCTTCCTTTGGAAATCGGTATAAATTGTTTTTAATTTTTTTTGTTTTTGTTTGTTTATTTCTTTTTTCTTAAATGAAATTTAAACTCTTTTTTTCAAGAATGCACGCCATTCCTTTTAAGTAAGAACAGAAAGGGTATGGTAGCAATTAAATTCCAATCACCAGTTCAGGATGCTGCTAATTTAATGGGAGGTGAGATGTGGAGAAAGTGGTGTGATGGGGTTTGTCTCTGCTCTGGTAGAGGCAAGGGCATGACCCAGCAAGGCTCCATTTCCAACACTGAGCTGTCATTAGTAGCAGCTACTCAGTTTGAAGTTTAAGCCTGCCCTAGAAAAGAACCTGCTCTTTTAATGAGCATTCTACACAAGGTCATGTTTATGGAATTTGTCTTTAATCGGACTCTGTGAAAAAGAGATGCAGTGGGCGATACTAACTGGTAGACAGGTCTGACACGGACCTAACTTAGGAACAAAGAGGACCCGATTCTATCATCTACAGAATGCCTAAGTTAAATTGGACAGTTAGGGAATGGCAGGCCCTACCATGGTAAAGGTTGGAAACTTGTTCTTTTTCTAACTCTAGTATCCAAGCTAAGTGGAAAAACCAAGTCTGTGAGCTTGAGGGTCCTGTGGTGTTTGCAGGCAGATTTACATGACACTTTTCTTGGTGTGGTTTGCAGATATCCCGACAAGGGCTTTGATGATAATTATTGCCGAAATCCTGATGGCAAGCCGAGGCCATGGTGCTACACTCTTGACCCTGACACCCCTTGGGAGTACTGTGCAATTAAAATGTGCGGTAAGTTAGAGTCAAATTTATTGCTTCCTTTTCCTCTAACAGGCTGGATCTAAGCAGTCTTTATTAGGGAGATAGGTTAACAATTATTTTATTTGGTATCTATCTTAGTATGCACGTATAGCAGGGATATATGCACAAGTGTACACACATAAGTAGATTTATATATGTATAATGATAGTATGCTTGCAGTTTAATGGTGACAAGAAATTAAAAACAAAAGTTCAAAGAGAGAGACAATGATCAGAGACTATGTACACAAACTTCCTATGTCTGTAACCTCTTCAGAGTTTACTACCTTCTCCTGAACCTGTTCTCTCCCAATTGTCTGAGTTGAAGCTTATGCTGTCATTTGATAGAAAACCTCTTTTGGACAAAGGCAAACCCTGTCAAGGAGAAAACTATGCCTCATTGAAGCTTCTCACCGGTGTCCTTAACCTCTAGAGGGTGGTGTCTTCCCTCTAGCCAGTGTTGAATATGGCCTACATTTTGTTCCAACTTGCTATATTCCTATTCTCTGCTTCTGGATGCTGGCCCTTAGCTAAATGCTCATGTTACAAGCTAAATAGCTTATCTTCTTACTTGTGATATCCCTTGAAATTTGTGAATGTGGTCCTCTCTTTTATATCCAATCCATGTTTTACCTCTACTTTGAAGTTTTACTATGTAATAATAATTAGATAGAGACATGCTTTTACATTTTCAGCTTTAAGGTGAGTAGAATTGCATGCATTTATGCACATGTATAATGTTGTACATTATACATGTATAAATTGGCTTGCCAGTTTAAAGTTATATATTGCTAAAGAGATATATAAGGAAATGATTTATATAACATCATGTACCTGCACCAAGCATAACACAACATTATATAAGGTTCATGGGTAGATGTTTGGATGTTTCCCTGTACCAGCTTGAGTAGGAACGTCTTCTGAAGGAGGCTTACAACATTATTCAGAATGCTGAACTGTCAGTGTAATTTTTAGACCCACTAATGAAATTTAGCCTTTGGGCAAGTCAGAACGGCAACGGGAAAGGACATGGCATATGTGAAGTGATCACATAATCTGGAAGCCTCTCAGCTGATACACAGTGTTCCAGGGAGACTGAATCATCTGTTTTGTCCTTTAAAAATCTAAGATGGCTCCTATGACAGTGTTGCTCTGTCGAGACTGGATTAGTTCCACCCACTGACTTATTTAATCATACTCAACCATCCATCTTTTGAGATCAGTTAGATACAATGCACCAATTGTTTCTCTTTTATTGTTTGAGATTTAAGCATTATTAAAATCTTTTTCTAGGACACGAACTAGTAAATACACACAGGAATGCACAGAGAACCAACTCATGAATGCACACTCACACTGCATAAATACACTTTCACATGTATACTCCTATGTATATATGTATACACACACACACACACACACACACACACACATTCACCTTATAACTGGTACAAGTGTCCTGGGAACCATGAGTGCTGTTCTTTATTGTGGCTCTAATTCAAATCATAAGGGCATTTTAAAAGGAGGTTGGAATAAGAAATAAAGAATGTTACTGTCATTATTTTCCTTTCCTTCTTTTTGGAACATAAGCATTTATCTAATACAACCCGAATGTTACTATAATGCGTTGCCTTGAAGTTTATAAACACTAGAGACACCGATAAAATATATTTGAGAATACATTAAATATATTTGTGACATTTGTGAATATGTCTTGTTAATAATTGTTTCTTCTCTAGGTATCATATAGGCACATAATGTATACACATGCACTTGTATGTGCATCTTATAATCACAGGAAATTTAACAATTCAATTTCAATGTAAAGTCATTTCAGAGTAATATAATGAGGTGAGAAAGGAAAGACTCTCCCACAAAAAGTATATGACTTACAGGCTATGATGGAATAGAGTATAAATGAAAGGAACATGCCATGAGACGACAAAGCGGCAAGGATGCGAACGGTAGTCAAGAGGTATAATGTAAAGCAGATATGTCACTTGGTGACGAGTGAGAAATGGCAAGAAGATACAGCATGGTTTCTGCAGAGTGTTGTGTAGATGCTCATGTAAAGCTATCCATCTAAGGTGAAGAATGGAGAGTACCAGTGCGTACATAAGAGGGATAAATCTAAATCCTGTCTTCTGTATGATATTGGAGAATGCCATCAGTTGTGGGTTAGAATGGTAGCCCACGTATCAGGCCAAGGCTCAGACTTCAGAAGTTTGACTGAATGCATTGGGCTATGGGAAGCCTCAGGACCCAGCTCTGGGGGTGGGGAAGCACAGTCTGAGATCCCCAGGGAACTAACTGGCAGAAGCCGGCTAGTGGGTCCCTGAGCCTCAGAGAGGCCAAGACTGCAGGTTCTAGTTCTTGGTCACCGCAGATGCCTCAGGATGTCATGGAAGAGCTAAGAATGGAATGAGGGTCCTGGTTCTTACTTACCCCTGGTGAAGGGACAAAGGGCGTGGAGGAGCGTTCCTGCCAGGTCCCTGGGGAAGACAGTCATTGGTTTACTTGGGTGGGCTGCTTGTGTTCGCGGAGACGGAGTCTGGAAGTAGAGAGGTTTCTTGCGGGAGATTAGACATGGCTCTTTAGAGGAAGACCTTCTTCGTTGCTCCAGTGCAGCGTGTACAGAAGAGGCAGCCCGTGGTTTTAAAGCATTTATTGTTGGCAAAGAGTTGTGATGAGTGAAATGAAGAGGCCGGCCATGGCCACGTGGAGGCGGGAGGGAAGGGAATGGGAAGAAAGGGGGAGCAAGAGGGCAAGAGAAAGAGAGTAAGAGAGACAAGAGAGAAAGGATGGGGCAAGCATCCCCTTTTAGAGTGGGCCAGGCCTTCCTGGCTGTTGCCAGGTAATTGTGGGGAGGAGCTTACCCGGCTGTTGCCAGGTAACTGTAGGGGTGGAGTCCAGACAGAATGCCAGGGGCTTGCACACATTGCTTTACCTGACTGATGGCCACAGAATTATGGATCTGAGGTCTCATGTCAGGAGCCTAGTGTCTGTGCGCATGGCAAACTTCCTTCCGTTCCTTGCAGAGCTATCTGCCGGGTCCCTGGGGTTTAAACCTAGCCCAATCACAAAACAGTCTGCCTTTCATGGTCCCACAATTAGTGACATTGGCTATGAGGCAGTGTCAGCCAGCAGAGAACACAAGGCTCTGGCTCTTTTCTGAGGGATTGGATTTTATGAGCCACTGCTATGTGTCACACACTTCATTGTAGCAAAGGATGAAGATGAGCTTGATCTGGACAAGGGCTTTAGCATGAGCTGCCAAGGCATAGCCAACACTGTCTTGGTAGAGACATTTGTGGCTTTCAGGATCATTGAATATTTCCTTTTCTGATGAATGAAGTCCAAATTAGTGCCTGTCACTGCTTTTAAGCATTGTTCTATTGTCACTGTGTCCCTGGAAGTAAAGGATGGATGCTTCTCACTGTAAACTTGTGCCTGGGTGCCCTACAGAAGGCTTCTTCACCTTCTTTTACAACATATTCTTATCAAAGGGGAGTGCCCACAAATACCAGAAGCCCACAAACATTTCAGCTGTGTAAATTTTGAGAGTCACAAGCATATGAAAATTTAAGATATTACAAACAGATATGATTGCAAATCCTGGGCAGTGCCTGGATGGACTAGTAGATTATGCTTTTCTCTGGGGCAAGTTTATATTTTAAATGTTTGTCCTGTATATTAGTCATAAGTTATATTAGTTGAGACTAATTGTATCAGCTGCATTAGTCTGTTGGTGCTTATGACTAGCATCCCTTAAAAAGCTTCACTGATTAAGTCAATTTACAAACTTCTTGGAAGGAAAGCTGCATCTACTCTGTCACTGGGATTCTCAGTGTAGCTCTGTTGATTATGTAAGCCAACTCTTTCTATATTAGAAATTAATTCTCCAAAATCTATCATATAGTAGGTCACAAGACAGACCTCAACAAATATAAGAATATTGAAATAATCCCTTGCCTCCTATCAGATCACTATGGAGTAAAAGTGGTCTTTAATAACAATAAAAACAACAGAAAGCCCACATACACATGGAAACTGAACAATACTCTACTCAATGATACCTTTGTCAAGGAAGAAATAAAGAAAGAAATCAAAGATTTCTTAGAATTTAACGAAAATGAAGTCACAACATACACAAATCTATGGGACACAATGAAAACAGTGCTAAGAGGAAAACTCATAGCTTTGAGTGCCTCCAAAAAGAAATTCTAGAGAGCATACACTAGAAGATTAACGGAACAACTGAAAGCCCTGGAACAAAAAGAAGCTAATTCACCCAGGAGGAGAAGAAGACAGGAAATCATCAAACTCAGGGCTGAAATCAATCAAGTAGAAACCAAGAGAACCATACAAAGAATCAACAAAACCAAAAGCTGGTTCTTTGAAAATATCAACAAGATAGATAAACCCTTAGCCAGATCTACCAAAGGGCACAGAGAAAGTATCCAAATTAACAAAATTAGAAATGAAAAGGGAGATATTACAACAGAAACTGAGGAAATTAAAAAAAAAATCATCAGATCCTACTACAAAAGCCTGTACTCAACACAACTGGAGAATCAGGAGGAAATGGACATTTTCTTAGACAGATACCAAATACCAAAATTAAACCAAGATCAAATAGACCATCTAAACAGACCAATAACCCCTAAAGAAATAGAAGGGGTCGTAGATAGGCTTCCGACCAAAAAAAGCACAAGACCACATGGTTTCAGTGCAGAATTCTATCAGACCTTCAAAGAAGACTTAACACCAATACTCTTCAAACTATTCCACCAAATAGAAACAGAAGGAACACTACCCAACTCCTTCTTCGAAGCCACTATTACGCGGATACCAAAACCAAACAGAGATCCAACTAAAAAAGAGAATTTCAGGCCAATTTCCCTTATGAATATTGATGCAAAAATACTCAATAAAATTCTTGCCCACTGAATCCAAGAACACATCAAAACGATCATCCACCATGATCAAGTAGGCTTCATCCCAGGGATGCAGGGATGGTTCAATATAAGAAAATCCATAAATGCTATCCACTACATAAACAAACGCAAAGAAAAAAAAACCACATGATCATTTCATTAGATGCTGAAAAAGCATTTGACAAAATTCAGCACCCTTTCATGCTAAAAGTCTTGGAAAGGACAGGAATTCAAGACCCATATACTAAACATAGTAAAAGCAATATACAGCAAACCGGTAGCCAACATCAAACTAAATGGAGAGAAACTTGAAGCAATCCCACTAAATCAGGGACTAGACAAGGCTGCCCCCTCTCTCCATATCTTTTCAATATAGTTCTTGAAGTCCTAGCTAGAGCAATTAGACAATATAAGGAGGTCAAAGGGATACAAATTGGAAAGGAAGAAGTCAAAGTATCACTATTTGCAGATGATATGATAGTATACTTAAGTGACCCCAAAACCTCTACTAGAGAACTCCTACAGCTGATAAACAACTTCAGCAAAGTGGCTGGCTACAAAATCAAATTAGGAAATCTGTAGCCTTTATATACTCAAAGGATAAGAAGACTGAGAAAGAAATTAGGGAAATGACACCTTTCACAATAGCCACAAACAATATAAAGTATCTTGGGGTGACTCTAACCAAACAAGTGAAAGACCTATATGACAAGAACTTCAGATCTCTGAAGAAGGAAATCAAAGAAGATCTCAGAACATGGAAAAATCTTCCATGCTCATGGATTGTCAGTATTTATATAGTTAAAATGGCCATCTTGCCAAAGGTAATCTACAGATCCAATGCTATCCCCATAAAAATCCTGACCCAGTTCTTCATAGAGCTAGAAAGAGCAATTCTCAAATTCATCTGGAATAACAAAAAACCTAGGATAGCTAAAACTATTCTCAACAGTAAAAGAACTTCAGGGGGATTCAGTATCCCAGACCTCAAACTTTACTACAGAGCATTAGTGATAAGAACTGCATGGTATTGGTACAATATCAGGCAAGCAGATCAATGGAATAGTATTGAAGACCCAGAAATGAACCAACACACCTATGGTCACTTGATCTTCGACAAAGGAACTGAAAGCTTCCAGTGGAAAAAAGATAGTCTTTTCAACAAATGGTGCTGGTTCAATTGGAGGTCAGCATGCAGAAGAATGCAAATTGATCCATTCTTATCTCCTTGTACCAAGCTCAACTCCAAATGGATCAAGGACCTCCACATAAAACCTGACACACTGAAACTAATAGAAAAGAAACTGGGGAAAACCCTTGAGGACATGGGCACAGGGGAAAAGTTCCTGAATAGAACACCAATAGCTTATGCTCTAATATCAAGAATTGACAAATGGGACCTCATAAAACTACAAAGTTTCTGTAAGGCAAAGGACACTGTCAAAAGGACAAAACGTCAATCAACAGATTGGGAAAGGATCTTCACCAACCCTAAATTCGACAGAGGGCTAATATCTAATATATACAAAGAACTCAAGAAGGTAGAACCCAGAGAACCAAATAACCCCATTAAAAAGTGGGGTATGGAGCTAAGCAAAGAATTTTCCCATGAAGAACTTTGGAGGGCTGAGAAACACCTTAAGAAATGTTCAACATCATTAATCATTAGGGAAATGCAAATCAAAACAACCCTGAGATTTCACCTCACACCAGTCAGAATGGCTAAGTTAAAAAACTCAGGAGACAGCAGGTGTTGGCGAGGATGTGGAGAAAGAGGAACACTCCTCCACTGCTGGTGGGATTGCAAGATGGTGCAACCACTTTGGAAATCAGTCTGGCGGTTCCTCAGAAAACTGGGCTTGGCACATCCTGAGGACCCTGCTATACCACTCCTGGGCATATACCCAGAGGATTCTTCAGCATGCAATAAGGAGACATGCTCCACTATGTTCATAGCAGCCCTATTTGTAGTAGCCAGAAGCTGGAAAGAACCCAGGTATCCTTCAACAGAGGAATGGATACAAAAAATGTGGTATATTTACATAATGGAGTACTATTCAGCCATTAGAAACAATGAATTCATGATATTCTTAGACAAATGGATGGAGCTTGAGAAGACCATACTAAGTGAGCTACCACAGTCTCAAAAGATCAGTCATGGTATGCACTCACTGATAAGTGGATATTAGCCTAGAAAATTTGAATACCCAAGACATAATACACATATTAAATGATGTCCAAAAAGAATGGAGGAGTGGCCCCTGGTTCTGGAAAGACTCAATGCAACAGCATAGGGGAATACCAGAACAGGGAAGTGGGAAGGGGTAGATGGAGGAACAGGGGGAGGGAAGAGGACTTATCAGACTTGCGGGGAGTGGGGACCCAGAAAAGGGGAAATCATTTGAAATGTAAATAAAAAACATATCAATAAAGAAAAAAATGTAAAAAAAAGAAAGAAATTGAAAGCATGTGAATTCTTTAAAAATAGTGAAAACATTGGATAGTGATACAGTTAGTTTTAACAAGAAAATAAATTAATTTTCAGAAATAGAGAAATCTGTGGTATTGTCTTTGTAAATTAAAATACTCTTTGTTTTTTGATTTTTGTTTTGCTTTTTTATCAAATTTTTTAGTGTCACCTTAAAAAGATGCAGCCGTGCACATTTGTTGCAGCTTCAGTCTTTTGTCCCCAGATAATCTTAGGATACTATTGGGAAGATAGTTTTGATTCTGTAGGTACCCAAGGAATGCCAGGTATACCTGAAAACACATTTTTCTTGTGTCAGCTCACTGAATGTTGATTTGTTTCCTTAGATTAGCTTGGATTAGACTACATTTCTTACGTGTCACCACTGATCTCAATGTCGCACCACAGGTAACTTACCTATGTGGTCACTTCTACTCTTATGATCTTTCTCTGAGTTACTTCATTAATTTTTGCAGTCGGGCCAGTACTGTGATTTAAAAACTTATTTGTTTGCTTGTTACAATCATTTATTTACTTCAGAATCTAAAATTCTCCTCCACCTTTCCTGTTTGATGCCTCACCTAGAGCTGTCTGTCTAGTCATCTGTGAATTTCTACATTGGCCGTTTTGATTCATCACTCTCTTCTTTATGCCATAAAGTACTGTTGTTCATCATCACTGTTTACAGGAATGGTTTTTCCTAGTGGAGTTATCACACTGTTCACTGTTGTCCTCTCCAATTTTCTTCTTCTTAGTACAAAATCAATGGCGCCTTCAAAATTCTGGTGATAATATTTCTGATCCTTAAGCTGAACTGTAGCATACACATACCCACAGAGAGGTGGGTGGGGAAGGGGGAAGAAGGAGAGAGGGAGGGAGGGAAGGAGAGAGGGAGTAAATAAGTTGAAGATTTTCTTTGATATTAAATGAAGACAAAACCAAACATCTTTAATTCATCTCTCACATTTTTTTTAATGCTAGGCATACAAATGCATTTAGAATATAATTGAAAAAGGAAGTGTAAACATTTTCTGAAGATTTTCTTTTTTTTAACATGTGCGAAATATTTTATTTTATTTTTTATTCGATATATTTTTTATTTACATTTACAGAAACTGAGGAAATTCAAAAAAATCATCAGATCCTACTACAAAAGTCTATACTCGACACAACTGTAGAATCTGGAGGAAATGTATAATTTCCTAGACAGATACCAAATACCAAAATTAAATCAGGACCAAACAGATCATCTCTCACACTTTTTATTAAACTATATTATTTATTTACATTCCAGTTGACCTACTTCTTAGTCCCCACTCCCAGAGTTCTTCACTCCATATCCTCTACACTTTGCCTCTGAGAAGGTGTTTCCCCCCTCACTCCCAGCTCCAGCATCTGTCTTCCCTGGGGCATCAAGTCTCTACAGGATTAGGCACATCCGCCCCTACTGAGGCCAGACAAGGAAGTCTTTTGCTAAATATATGCTGAGGGCCACAGACCAGGCCATGTATGCTCTTTGGATGGTACCTTCTTCTCTGGGAGCCCTGAGGGGTCTGATTCAGTTAATACTGATCTGATGTTCTTTCTACGTAGATGCCATCCCCTTCACCTTCTTCAGTCCCTCCCCTAACTCTTCTATCGTAGTTCCTGAGACCTCAGTCCAATGGTTAGCTGTAAGTATATGCATCTGCCTTAGTCAGCTACTAGTTGAGCAACTCAGAGGATATCCATGCTAGGCTCCTGTCTGCAAGCACAACATGGCATCAGTAATAGTGTCAGGGATGCCTGTCCATGGGATTGATCCCAAGGTGGGCTGGTCACTGGATGGACTTTCCTTCATTCTCTCCTCCATTTTTTCCTTGCATTTCTTTTAGATGGGAACAATTCTGGGTCAAAAAAAAATTGAAGGTAGATGGGTGGTCCCATTCCTCTACTGAGGATTCTGTCTATCTACTAGAGGTGGTCTCTTCAGGTTCCATCTCCCCACCATTGGATGTTTTAGCTAAGGTCATCCCCACTGAGTCCTAGGAGCCTCTCACCTCCAAGGTCTTTGACTTTCTGGAGTATCCCCCACCCCACTCCTCACTGCTACATAATTCCATTCATTCTCCTGGCCCTCTGTGCTTCTCAAGGACCCCTATATCTTGCCCCCTTTCCTGCCTCTCCTCTTCCACCAAGGTCTGTCCCTCGCTTGCCTCCTATGATTATTTTCAAGCACTTACTAAGTAGGAAGCATCCTCACTTTAGCCTTCCTTCTAGTTAAACCTCATATTGTCGGTCTGTGAGTTGTATCATGGATATTCTGGGCCTTTGGCTAATGTCCACTTTTCAGTGAGTACATACCTTTTGGGCATGTGTTACCTTGCTCAGAATGTTATTTTGTAGTTCTGTCCATTTGCCTGTAAAATGCTTGATGTCCTCATTCTTAATAGCTGAATAGTATTCCGTTGTATAAATGAAGCACATTTTCTGTATCTATTCTACAGTTGAGGAATATTTGGGTTGTTTCCAGTTTCTGGCTATTATGAACAAGGCTGCTATGAACATAGTGGCACACATGTCCTTGTGACAAAGTGGAACACCTTTTGAGTATATGCCCAGGAGTGGTGTAGCTGGTCTTCAGGAAGAACTATTTCCAAATTTCTAAGAACCCTCCAGATTGACTTCCAGAATGGTTGAACCAGTTTGCAATCCCACCAGAAATTGAGGAGTGTCTTTCTTTCTCCACATCCTCACCAGCATCTGCTGTTACTGGAGTTTTTCATCTTAGCCATTATGATTGGTATAAGGTGCAAAAAGGGTTGTTTTGATTTGAATTTCCCAGATAACTAAGGATGTTGAACATGTTTAAACACTGTTTAAGTGTTTCCATACCACTCCTATGTTGAGAATTCTCTGTTTAGCTCTGTATCTCATTTTTTAATTGGGCTACTTGATTTTTGGAGTCTAACTTCTTGAGTTCTTTATATATTTTGGATATAAACCTTCTATTGGATGTGGGGTTAGTACAGATTTTTTCCTAATCTGTAGTCTGCCAATTTGACATATTGACTATGTCCCTTGTCTTACAGAAGTATTATAGTTTTATGAGGTCCCATTTATTAGTTTTTGATTCTGAACCTGAGCCATTGGAGTTCTGTTTAGGAAATCTTTCCCCTCTCTTCCCCCTGTGCCAATGAATTTGGGGCACTTTCCTTCTTTCTCTTCTTAGCTTCAGTGTATCTGGTTTTATGTTGATCCACTTGGACTTGAGTTTTGTTTCTTGTATATAGGGAAATGTATGTTGGAATCTGTTTGCATATCCAGGCTGTTAGCCTGTGTCTTTTCATTAGGGGATTAAATCCATTAAGGTTAAGAAATATTAAGACCAATGACTGTTAGTTTCTGCTGTTTTTGTTGTTGGAGGTGGTATCATGTGTATGTGATTCTCTTGTGTGTGTGTGTGTATGTGTGTGTGTGTGTGATGATTAATTTCTTGTTTTATATTTTTAGGTGGAGTTACCCTCCTTGTGTTGGACTTTTGTTTCTAGTATCCTCAGTAGGGCAGAATTAGTAGAAAAATATTGTTTAAGTTTAGTTTTATCATGGATTATCTTGGTTTCTTCCTCTATGGTGACTGAGAGTTGTTCTGGGGATCATAGCTAGGTCTAGCATCTGTGGTCTCTTAGGATCTGTATGACATCTGTCCAAGATCTTTTGGCTTTTAGAGTCGCTCTTGAGAAATCTGGTGTAATTCCAATAGGTCTGCCTTTATATGTTACTTGTCATTTTCCCCTTATTTGTTTTTATTATCATATGACATGAGGATTTTCTTTTTTTAATATATTTGGTGTTCTGCAGTCTTCTGTACATAGATGTCTGGCCATCTCTTTCTTTGTGTTAGGGAAATTTTCTTCTATGGTTTTGTTCGGGCCTTTTGAACATGGAATCTTTATGATCTTCTATTACTTAGGTTTGACCCTTACATTGTTTCTTGAATTTCCTGGATGTTTTGGGCTAGGAACCTTTTGCTCATTGTATTTTCTTTAACCAATGTGTCAATATCTTCTATGGTATCTTCTACACCTGAGATTCTCTCTTCAATCTCTTGCATTTTGTTAGTGTTCTTTGTATCTGTAGCTCCTGATCTCTTTCCTAGGTTTTTCTATCTCCATGGCTACCTCCATTTGTGATTACCATAGTATTTCTATTTCCATTTTTATGTCCTTGACTGTTTTGTTCAGTTCCTTAACCTGTTAGATTGTATTTTTCTATATTTCTTTAAGTTATTTGTTTTCTCTTTAAGGACTTCTGTTTGCCTGTGTTTTCTATATATCTTTAAGGAAGTTATTTACATCTTCCTTAAAGGTCTCTATCACATCCATGAGATGGGATTTAGGTCAAAAACTTGCTCTTTGGGTGTATGTTAGTGTATCCAAGGCTTGCCATAGTAGGAGAACTGTGTTCTCTCCTTCCTTCTCAAATATAAAGCCATACCTTGTGTAAATTTTAACGTAACTATCATTTCACCAAATCTTTTTCCTCCTCCCCCTTCTCTTCCTCCTTCTCTTCCTTTTCCTGTTCCTTCTCCTCCCATTTATTCTTCTCCTTCTCCTCCACATTTACTTTCTTGAGATGGGATGAAACTATGTAGCTCTGGCTAGCTTAGAACTAATTGTATAGTTCCAATTGGCTTAAATTTGGGGCATTATTCTTCCTTTACTGTCAAACTGCTGGTGTTACAAGTCTATTTCATTAAATATTATTTTCATTATCATTTCTAAATTTTATCATAACTTGGTCAAATGTTTATTTATTCATGTATTATTAATTATTGTTTTACTGTGTTGTCCTCTCTACCTTAACACTCTCTATGTAGACCTTCTGAGTACTTGGATTAAAGGTACATGCTACAATTCTCAGCTAAATCTTCTCATATCCTTTAGTATATATTTACATCATCTAAACTTCTCCTTTAATGTCCTTAACTAGTCTGAATATTTCATGTATTTTAAAATATTAATTGTTATTTTTATTCCTTTGCCTGTCTACTGAAATCTGGAGGCTCCAATTAAACAGAATATTTGGCTATTGTAGGAATTTAATATGAAGTTGTTGATGAATAAAGGTTGATTTTTAGATAGTTGTGGCTTTTCATTTTCATTTTATTTATTTATTTATTTATTCATTCTTTGATTTACACATAAATAAAGCCTAATGTATTTTGTTCCTCATTTTTTTTTTTGCCATGGTCTAAGCTCATCTGTAAGCTTCAAGGTTTGCTGGGCTATTGTGGTTTTGCTGCTTATTGACTTAAAAGATTTTGTTCTGGTCTTCTCTTATCTCATGTGTCTTATCCTCTTTCTTTTAATTTTTTTGTATTATTTAAATTTTTAGATGATTTATATTTGAACACAGACATTTTATAAGTATGTGCTGCCCAGGTCTTTCACAACTCAGGCATCTATTCGTGGCATTACAATAGACTGAATTGTATGATCTCTACATTGAAATATTATAGCTTTAAATCCCCATATGATTACATTTGGCATAAATATTTTAAACAGGATTCAATATTAAGTGCAACTCTAAGAAAGGGCCAAAAGCTAGTGGGGATGATGGTCTTATAACAGAAGGAAGAGAGTTTCTCTCTGTTTCTTTATCATACAAAGACAGGGCAAGAAGCCAGCTATCTTCAAGCCAAAAGGAACCCTCATTAGGAACCAGTGGACCAGGATTTGGTCTGGAACTTCCCAGTTTCTAAAACTGTAAGAGAATAAATTACATTGTTTAAACTACCAAGTCCTTGTTATGACCAAATAATCATCTATAACAGATACAAAAAGCCTTCCTTGTGGTAAAACTTAATATAAGCCTCTTTTAAAAAGTATCATTATCAGTCTATTCAGATGCTGGGAAAATATTTATGACAAATTGCTTTTCCTCTTAAAGAATTCTGACTGTTTAACTGAGTTTTATTGGAAGTTCAAGGCCAGAGTAAAGACTCATAGAAATAAAAATTGTATTATATTCTCAGTCAGGAAAAAAAATCATGCGATCAGTATCCTTCTCAGGGGAAAAGTCCTTCACTTGGATGGCTTTTCCAAGTCATCTTCTAAGAAATTATATTATAGAATTGAAGACCTTTCATGAATGCTTTGTCTCCTGTGTATTTTGTACCAAAAAAGGCTTGGACAAAGTCCAGGGCAATGTTTCAGTCTGAATACTCGTTTCACATGGAGAGCAAACGTGCAAGCAATTTGAGGTTTGTACTTTGGAGGTCTTTGCTACTTTCCCATGTCAACTTTAAAACAAGAAGCTCTTTAAATTTACAGTGGGTCTGATCCTGCCTCTTGTGGTCCAAGGAGCACAAGTCCTGTTGACGGGAGGGTGGCTTTATAGACTGTACTTAAGTCTCTGGGGCCCATCATGAGGTGAATCCTGGGTTTCATTGCTCCTCGGTAGCTATAAGGTGGGAAGAACTCCAGGGCATAATCAGATAGTTGTCCTCTGTCATGTTAAGCAATTTATTCTTAACTATTATAAAATGAGAGGGTATGCAGCTTGGGAGGTTCATCAGGGTCAGTGAATAAGAATGTTTCTCTGCAATCATGATATCGCAAATCTGTATTCCTAGCATCCATGTAAGAATAGGGCACCTGCTCTTTTTCTCTGAAATACCTACTGTATTTCTCTGGTCTCTGCACTCCTGTACATGCTCAAAGGGGAGAGTGTCAGGCTACTTACCTCTGATGGAAAATCTGCATTAATTTTGGCAAGGATAATAACTTAGGAACAGATTGTGAATGTAAGGATTTATTTGATTGTATAAAGCTTATTAAGCCCTCTTTGACACTAACTCCCTAGTAATTTGAGGTTTGTACTTTGGAGGTCTTTACTACTTTCCATTCATTGACATCTATTAAAAGATAGTTTCTCAGCAAAGATCTGGCAAGGTTTTCATAGAGAATATCAATTAAATATTTTGCCTACTTACTTAATTATTTGTTTAACATTATTAGTTTAAAAACAAAATTATTTGTTTTTATATAGTACAAGCTAGCTTTGATCTTATGAGCCACCCTATTCAGCCTGCCTAAGGCTAGATTGCAGGTGTATGCCACCATGCCTGGATTGATCTACTGGTGATCTGTTTCTACTTACGCCTGTCTGAGAAAAGATGCTTGCCTTAGAAATTAGATAAATTGATCTTCTTTATCTAAAAATATCTATTCAATCCTGCAAAATGCCTTGAAATATTCTGGCAACTAGATCATACTGCATTGATGTGAACGTTCCAAGAAGCCTCCATTGGGTTTGATGGTTTTGTAACAAGACAGTGGAAATTTTAATACTGGAGGTTGTGTTCTTTAAAGTATTTTCAAACAGAAAACTTTGTGTCAATCATCAAGGACAAACATTCCTCTTCTCCTAGGGCACTGAGGAGCACTTACATGTCTTTCCATCTGATGCTAAAGCCTGGACTCTACTGAACCCCCTGGCAAAATATTGCATTTGTGAGAAACTCTCAAAAGAGTTCTTGATGTGTTCAGCGTGAACTTAGTAGACATACTTGTGAAAGTATGTGTGTGTGTGTGTGTGGTGATGATGATGCATTTTTAAAATATGTTTTATCTTGAGCTGATCAGCTTTAGCAGATACTTGGCTATGTTGCTGCTCTTCTTTAACTCTTAGTTCGGCTGCTAAAGAATTTTTCAAACTTTCCTCAATCCAAGTCCCATGTTGAAAGATTAAGTACAAAGGAATGCCTTTCTTAACATTTGACAGCCCTTTCCAAATCAATTATCATGAAGCGTTTGTTTTACTTTTGCTCCAGCTTGTGGTATTTATATAGCAGGGCAGCAGAGGAGCCTGTTTTATTATAGTTCAGAAATAAGTTGTTGTATTTGAAGAGTAGTATGTGAGCAGTAGCATCAAGCATTCATATTACAGTTAAATGGTCTATAGACAGATGATTTATCATAGATAATATTTATCATTCATCAGATAATATTTATTGTACTGCTTCAAAGAGTCTCATAAGAAGTCTTACAGACTAAAGTTACTTACTTACCCTAAGTAGTTGTAGGAATGTATCTTCATTCATCTAAATTATTTATTGTATGCACTGCAGAATTATGTAGCTCTTGATGAGGTCACTTCTAGTAGTTGAATGTGAAATGAAATAAATACTGGCATACTAACCCTGAATTTAATATTTACCAAAAATATTAGCTTTGTGGTTAAATTCAGGATGCATTTCCAAGAAGTTAAAATGAAAAATAAAGACCAAGATATGCAAATTCTATGTAGCTACAGATGCTTATTAAATTACTAGGTACAATGATGATTATTGTTTTCATATGCTGCATCGTTTCTAATCCTAATGAAATTATCTATTTGATATAATTTTAATTTTTATATTAATATAATATTAACATAGTAAGTCTAAGATTTTATTTTCTGCTTCTAAATTAAAATATTTTAGTAATATATATACATGTATATGTATATATATTATGTGTGTGTGTGCACATGTGCATGTGTGTGCATTACTTAAGTCTGAGACAGTTCAAGACGGCGAACAAAATGGCTTTTATCTAAAGATCGTTGCATGATCATTTCTCATAAAGAAGGGCTGGGAGGTCACTTCTGAGTTCATTAAACCAGTCAGCGCTTTCTGCATTTCACTTTTGTGTTTGTTTTGAGGCAAGGTATGAGCATAGTCCAGGTTGGTCTCACATTGTGGTTTCTCCGCCCCATCCTTCTGAGTGCTGGGACTCCTGTGTCCATCCTCACACTTACGCTGGTTTATTTTCAGTTAGCTTTGTCTGAGAGTACATCCAGTGCAAAAAGGATAGGTCTGGTTTATGAGAAAATTAATTTTAAGATTATTTTTACATTTTAACTGAAATATACATGTATGTAATATATAATAAAATAAGCACAGACTACATAATGCATACATACATACATACATATATACCATCTACACACATATATGTATGTATATGATGTGTGCTAGTTAAAAAAATCTAGGAACAGCTCAATTTTTAAAAGACCCCAAATCTGCTTGAAAAGAAAATAATATATCAACCTATGCAGCATTTACCATATAAAAGAGAATTGTCATTGATTAAATTGTTCAATCTGTATGTACTGAAGAAACTTGTCTTTAGGAATGACACTGTACTCATTTTAGAAAGAAATTTTGTTTTTTTATTGAATATTTTCTTCATTTACATTTAATATACTAAAACCTTTCCCAGTTTCTACCCTCCCTGAAAATCCCCAACCCCTCCTCCCACCCCCTGCCTCCAAGAATATGCACCTCCACCCGACACACTCCCACCTCTCCACTTAATTTCCAAAGAACTTTTTAAAATATGTGCCTCACAGAGATATATGGAAGTAAATATCTTCACAAAACTTCATGAAGAAATTAATTTAGATTTGAAGTGAAAGGAAAACTGGAATGAAAATAGTGATATGTTAAGTTAAATTTCTTACTCCATTTAATTATCATTTAAACTTTAGAATTGATTAAAAAAAAAGTTCCTGGCATCCCAAATGCATTGCGCACTGGGTACTGGGCACTGGAAGGGGGACAGCATGCTGAGCAATTTCCTTTAAGCTCATATATATATATTTTTTTCATCAATAGCTCACAGTGCTGTGAATGAGACTGATGTCCCTATGGAAACAACTGAATGCATTCAAGGCCAAGGAGAAGGCTACAGGGGAACCAGCAATACCATTTGGAATGGAATTCCCTGTCAGCGTTGGGATTCACAGTACCCACACAAGCATGACATTACTCCTGAGAACTTCAAATGCAAGTGAGTTGGCTTCAGGAAATGCTGCAAACTTCAGCAGAACCCAGGGAAATGGGGAAGATTGCTTTTTGCACACTCTCTCTGTATTACAATGTAATGGCCTATGTGTATTTCAGTGCAAAATGGGGGACAGTCTTTTTTTTTTCCTGGCCTCAAATAAACATTTTATCAAGTGTTCTAGGTAATGCTGATTTAGAGGGTTGACAGACATATTTTATAAAACACATCTTTAGGTTCTTCCTCATTACAATTTTGCTTGTAAAGACTTATTTAAGAAATTAATTTTTCATGATAGCTGGTTTCAGACTCTATCCCTCTCAAGATTTCCTAATTGCATGAAGGCAAGGATTACATTTTCTTTCTTTTACAGTGAGATACACCTTGATTTCCAAAAATGCTTCCTTCAGATTGCTAAGTTTTCAGCCATACAAATCTGGGAACAAAATTATTTTCAGTAGTATAAGTATTTCCAATTATTTTTGGTTCTGTGCAAATAATGGGAATCAAAATTATCTAAATCAACCAAATCAAAGAAACTGACTTCCAGCATTAATTACATTGTGGACCTGAACATTCCCACAACTCCTCGCTCACCAGTTGTCTTGTAGGATAGGTGTGACAATACTGTCATTTGTTTTTCAACTGTTTACCTTGTTGGAAAGAGCTTTAAAAAGTTGCTTTTGAAATTCCACCACACATGCCATGCGTCATAGCTTTGCTGGAAGAGCACCTATTAAAGGACCTCTATTGGTTTTATATACTTGGTTTTTAATGAGAAAAAATGACAGCAGGATAGAGAACTCTACACTCTAGTGGCCCAACTGCAAAGGAGATTTGTGGGTATGCAAATGTGCATTCAGGTGCTTGTGCACATTTGTGAACTCACTACTCTGTGTTCTGGTTTTCTTTGTTGTTATTTTTATAAGGACATAATTTATACTTGCCATTCTGGTTTAAATTCTCTCATGTCCTCCTCAGAAATCTATCCTCTATTCCTCACACCTCAGCAGAAAATAACTATTGGATTAGCAGAAGCAGCAAAAGCAAGCACAGATTAGTAGAGAGGACAAGGAAGACCATGCTGGTGCCGATCCCACTGTGTTATCTTTTGCTTATTGGCAAAAGTCAAATAAGAAATTGCATTACTTTACACACATGCCAACATGGAAGGGGGAAGTCCCATGGGGCCCACTCCAAGGCAGACAACTAAGTCAACTAATGAGTGTTGAGAGGGAGAATCAGCTTTACCTGAGGATGAGCTTTCTGAACTGGTTACCCAGTACAAAATGATCAGGCCTGAAACCATATTCACAGAAACAACAAAATGCACTCGGCAGTTTATATTTATATTTGTACATACAAAACAATAATGCTCGAAGAACAAGAGGCCATCGATTTGAGAGTTTGGTGGCGACAAGGGAGGGCTTGGAGAGGTAGGACACATAAGACTGGCTGGAGGGAGGAAGGGAAAGAATAAAAATGATGTAATTATATTTTAATTTAAAATGTTAAAATAAGTAAATGCATAATATAAATTAAAAATACTAGCTGTTAAGCAAAACTGAGCATATGAAAATAACCAAGTTAATGTTTATCTAAGAAGAAAATGTTTATAAGAATTTATTTGTAAACTGCTTCCTTGAAACTAAATCATTGAAAATTGAATTGTGGATCTTATTGGAATGTAAATTCTTCTTTCTTAATTAACTTAGTTAACTAAAGTAGCTTAGCATAAATTTCTCTCCAAAGTCTGGACTACTATAATATTACAAAAATGTGGCACAATATTTTGCTCAGGATATTGGTTTTCTATTTTTTCCAATATAGCAGAAACAGAGATGGTTGGAATCTCTGCTTCTAATAAAGCATATTTGCCTGCATACATTCAATTCCGTCACTGAGCAATGCTATTTATGATAAGTACACATGAATTATGTAGTAATCAATACACTTCAGGTATTGTAAATAACTCCTCAACTAAGCATAACAAAACAGAGTGAAAATTTGGGCCAATCTCCTTTTTGGTTCATGTCTATTCTAAACTAATCTGGTGATTTTAGGGATTGATTCTGAAACTAGGCCCATAAGGACTTTTGGCAGCTTTAGATTCTCTTAATTACCTTGCTTTAAATTGAAAGTAAAGAATAATATAACTGAGAAATTATGTGTTTAATGTTGTAAATTTATGTGGATTATTTGAAAAATATTATACTTACTTTATATAGGCATAAGAGCTTAAATGTAATTTTATAATATTTTAGAGGATATAAAAATTCATTTATATTTTTCAGAGATGAATATGATAAGTGCAGGGGTTTGGATATGGGTTGTTATTTAAATCCTCCCATGTTATGACTAACCATTGGTCATATTTTCTCAGGCACTTTATTAAGAGTTTGTACTGCCAGGCAGTGGTGGTGCATGCCTGTAATCCCAGCACTCTGGGAGGCAGAGGCAGGTGGATTTCTGAGTTCGAGCCCAGCCTGGTCTACAGAGTGAGTTCCAGGACAGCCAGGGCTATACAGAGAAACCCTGTCTCGAAAAAACAAACAACAACAACAACAACAACAACAACAAAAAGCAAAAAAAATGTGCCAAGATCTAGTCTCACACGATAGATTATTACTTCTAGATTTCCTCGCTAAGAATTTTGTCTGTTTCTTGTTTCCATTTGGATATTAATGAAATTGAAAGGCTCTTAATTGTCCTGACATGACTACTATTCTTTCTGGACGATTATGCATGAATGTTTCCACGTTTTGTTTGATATGAACTTTATCTAAGAAATAAAGACATGTCTGGTGAATGGGCTCAGTGATGGGATGCTTGTAGAGTAACTGAGAACACCTTGTTTTGATTTTCAGTATCACAATAAATAGATAAGTATACCAGTCAAACAAATAGAGCTTTAATAGACATCTTAGACTAGAGAACTCTACATTTCTAATTAAACCTATGATTAAAGATGTATATGACCCACATTGAAAACTTATACAACTGTTAGTCATGTGTATTATAATTAAGTCTTCATTATTTAGTGATGTCTATTAAGATAATAAGTGACTTCTGAGAAAATGTATATGATTAGGAGAAACTATATGTATCAAAGGGTACATAAATCAAGGAAGAAAAGGACCTTTTTAAGGTTTAGAGAGTTTCAAATTCCATTTTAAGTAAGAAAAGTAGATATTAGTATGCTTTCTTCTAAAAGGAGAATTATAAGTTTCCATATTATTTATATATTTATTATATATGCTAAATACATGTACTGGGAGTCAAACTTTGAGAGTGAGTGAGGGGGACTGAGGGCTGCTGCCTCTATGGTCTCTCAGGCACCATTGTGCCTCACAAACTCTGATGTTTTGAGGACAGTGTTTATTTTACTACCCTGGGGAGTGTGTGTGTGTGGTGTATACAGAGTCCCAAGTTATTATCACTCTTCTAATCCAAACCATCCGTACATCTGCGATACTAGAAATGTACTGGGGTTAACTTCACCAGGCGATTTACCTTAACATGCTTCCTCTCAATAGGGACCTTAGAGAAAATTATTGCCGCAATCCAGATGGGGCTGAATCACCATGGTGTTTTACCACTGATCCGAACATCCGCATTGGCTACTGCTCTCAAATTCCCAAGTGTGATGTGTCAAGTGGACAAGGTAATAGCTGACATTTTGTAGTAAGGGCATGATTAAATCCAGGGGAGAGGATGGAGGAGGACACATTCTATTTCTGGTTGAACTATTGACTTACAAGGAAGATCACAAAGTCTAAATAGTGTATTTTATATATTCATTCATTTGAAAATTCATTCAATATTTATTTAATCATGTGGTTAGTTGGTTGTTATTCAAAGGACGGTACAGTTCTAGGGACTGGCTATAAAAGATTGGTACAACTACACAAAACTAAATGCCTGGCTCCAGAGACCTAGCCTTTACAACTGAGGCACTTCTACTTTTTGTGGATAGAAATCTATAAAGTGTAAATGCTAGTGGACTAATATGTAAATTTGTGGCAAAATAACAGAGAAAATGAGCTGTGAATGAGAGGTGAGAGGCGTTTCCTCTCTTAGGTTTTCATGGTCAGGAAGGACATGTGTGTATAGTAGAGGGTGATTTAAAGCAATACATCAGGACACAGAGCTGTGTCCTCCACCCATACATGTATAAAGCATTCTAGGAAACAATAAATGTAAGTAAAGAGAATAGATAAAAATTAAGGATTAATCTTGTCACTCTGCCTGTCACCAGATGAGCCAGAAGGCCTTTAAACGAGGCTATAAAGACAATAGAGGTAAATTGTTTGGGCCTTGCAGGAGCTCTCAGGATTGATGAAGAAGGGTTGTTGTGAAGTTGAGAAAGTATGTGATCTGACTTGAGCTTCAACTATATCATACTGACTGTCTCAAGGAAATCGAAAACTCAGGGATGGCTACAGACAAGAGGGCCAATGAAGTATTATATCCTGCAAAAGAAAGTCACTGCGACCTGGGTGTTAGTGACATTTGCACAGGGTTAGGGGAAATGCAATTGTCTTGGAAATATAGGTACCTTAAGACAGCCGATTCAGGGAGCAGTAGAAGATAGATTGAGTTCACTATTATGGAAATCATCGATCAGTGGTGAATAATAATGTTGCACTCTGGACACATATTGATGTGAAATCAACTGAGAATTATACTTTTAATGATCATATTCTAGTTCATCTAAACTTAAAAACCATGGCCATGTTAAAAAACTGTCCATTTTCTGTCTCAAAGCTCTATTTCTTGAGCTCATTGGCCTATATAGACTCCTTTTCTTTGAACACTTTCTCCAGAGCCACTGTTCCAGAGTAGCTCTGCAAACCGGAATTGTAGGATCAATCAGGAAAGGGTATCTTTCAGTCAATTCACTATGTGTGAGATTTAAAGGTTAGCTGGAAATAACCTTAAAACCACCAATTAAGGCACATTTGTTAGCATCTGAGTCTTCTGCATCCCTGTCTCATTCACTAGGACAGTTGATGATACTGTGGTAGAAAAAAATGAACACAGTTGTTTTTAGAACTTCTAGTCTATACTGAGTTGTTTTTATACACACAGGATGACCTACAACAGAATCATGTAATAGATTATGTAAATATTTTATTTGGTGATCAAGTAGATGGTATTGTTTATCTAAAATAAAATAATATTGTTTATATAACACAGTAATATATAATATCTAATAATATCTAATCAAGGAAGAAATATTAATTTTAATAACCAATGCTATGTGCTCAAATTATCCAAGTAGTACAAGCAAGACTGACTTAAACTCTCCTTCTAACAACTTTTCCATTTTCCTATCTTTTCACTATTTAATTAATTATAAATATATTGAATAACAATAAATTCAATGGATATGTGCAAGAGTGTGCTACACTCTTTCAGGAACACTCTATGAAGAAAGCAAAAAGCTACTACTCAGGACACACTGCCAGTCAATTCAACACTCAGCCAGGAAGTTTGCTGACCTTTGTGTTAAATATGCTACTGATAATATGAAGCTATTCCTTCTATCTATCTATCTATCTATCTATCTATCTATCTATCTATCTATTATCTACTTATTTATTATCTATACATATCCATTTATTATAAGTCTACCTACTATAAATATTATAAATCTATATTATAGGACAATTAGAAATTTCTTTCTTTTTTTCTACAAGCACACACATGTAAATCAATCTATATACTAATTTTACTTATTCTAAATATAAACTGGAAATATGCTTTCAATAGTTAATTTTTAATGAAAAATCTATTCCTTGATCCCAATGAAGAGAGAATATAGTGTAGAGAGCCAGACCACTTTTCATTTGAAAAAGTTTTACAGAATCTTGGGTGTATAGAAATATAGCATCAAGCATCATAAATTAAGCATTTACAGCTAATGCATCATAAAATTCATTTAAATATATTTTGGGTATGTGATTGCTATTATTAAATATTAAATTAATTTTACATACTAATTAGATGAATAATTATTTTTACAAAAATCAAATCTTGACTGAATATTTCATACTGCAAAATACAGAACAACATCAGTGTTTGTTGAGCTGTTGATATTTTTATTTTATAATGTTGAAAATACCTTCACAAAAATAATTAGTACAAAAAGGCAGATGTATGTTTAAGGCTGTTTTGGAAAATTTTACTAATGCTATTCTAATCTCAAGAAAAAAACCAATTAACTACATAGTAACTCAAAGCACAGTTGAAAAGTAAGCATTTAACTCCAAAGATACAGATTTACTAATGCGCTGAGTGTTAGACAGGAAACATTCTTTATATTTTCTTATCTGTCATTAAACTGTTGCATTTTCCTAGGAACAGAGACACTTGGTATGTACAGTGAAAGAAATAGTATTCACAGCGGACATTTGTAAGAGATCTGAGTAGAAGGATTTCTAGTGGTTGCTGGCATTGCAGTTTCACGTGGGTGAAAATGTGCATGTATCATGTATCATGTATCATGTATCATGTGCAGAATCAGGACTTCCATATTGTATGAAGTACCACAGTGAACTCTGAGAAAAAAACAGACACAAGGATCAATTTAAAGGAGCTTATGTTGGCTGTTTGAGCATTTTGAGTATCAAAAGATAAAAGAGGGGTGAAATATATGTCATATATGTGCATGTATATTTCATATATATACACATATATATTCATTTGACTAGAAATAGAATCTACAATTCTCTACATACACACCACTAATTCTACAATTCATTCCTACTTGGAAGAGACATATGGAAAGAAAAATTACTAGAAATAGAGCAATAACTCTTCTACTGCAATACAGTAATAACTGACTCACAAAAACCATCAATGCATTGCTCGGCATTTTGTGAAATCTGTTTAGAAATATGATGGTTACTCATTTCCAAAGCCTGGAAGGTTTAGAACCTGTTGTTATTGCTCATAAAAAGGCAAGTTTTTCCTTTACAATATGTAACCAACTGACCATATGCATCAATCAGCTGTGATTCACCAAATCAATGTCATGTCCAGAAGCTGTCACACAGTGAAGAGGATAAAGTATTACCTGTGTGATTTCTGCCAAGCATCTTCAACCTGATCTCATAAATGAGAACATAATCACACCAAATGAAAGGAAAGAACATTTGTACAACAGCTGTCTTGAGTGACTCATTAAGTCACCGTCACAAGAAACCAAAGTCTAAACATGAGTAACTGACCATCTTATTGTGTTACTCTTCTATATTTTCTGAGTAGTAAAAAGTTTCAAAAAATTCTGGGAACTACAAAGATTACTTTAAACCTTTTTATTTTCTTGGTGTCCCAAAGAGTTGCTTGCCTGATTTTTTTTTGGGGGGGGGGTGAGCGGTGTTAAATAAATATTTGTAATTGGAATCATTAGTGGACTGAGAATAGAGAGGTTGTAATCTTATATATTTCCCATTAATTCATACTGATGTTAATTTGTGCTTTAATTATTATGTTGATTTTGATGTTTTTACATGTTTACAAAATATTTATCCTTTACAATAATACTGAGTCCTGTGTATCTTGTGCCTAGATTGTTATCGTGGCAATGGGAAAAATTACATGGGCAACTTATCAAAAACAAGGTCTGGACTTACATGCTCCATGTGGGACAAGAATATGGAGGATTTGCACCGGTATATAAATTTCTTTCTTTCTACTTATAGTGTTATGAGAGTACTAATGTGACTATTCAGTTATTTCCTTCTATCTTTAACTGAGGGAGCCAATAGAAATAATAGATTAATTCTGTCTGTATAACTCATACCTTGGTTCTATCTATAGCAAACTTTTACGTATGTAATCTAAACAGTACATGTATGTTGAACACAATATTATATCTGAAGTGTAATAGATGCTGTAGGGAAGAAGAAAATGTAGACATGTAGTTAGATCCCAAATTTCATTGATGATGTAGTCACATTGACAAAAGCTTTATATAACGCAACAAGACAGTATAGTGGTCAGGTCAAGGGTGATAATATTAATTAAAATAAGACTAAAAACAGTTTGTGAAACAAATCAGTAAACAATCCTTTTATTTGTATACGAACATTAAATATCCTTAAATTTTATAGAAATAGTCTCTCTAGTAGCTATAATCTATAAAGCTTTAAAGTCATTATGGAAATATACTTGTAACTTAAAACATATTCTTGAAATATACAAATTTATGTTAGAAAAGTATCTTAAAGAATGTGGGATCCACATAGTACTATAAATAGTATTAGTAGTTGTAAAAACATAAATGAAGACTAACACTAACACGTAGTTTTTACTTAAAACGGATTGCTAGAAAACCCTCACATATATCCACACTAGAACCATAGAAAAGTTAGGATTCTTTAATTAAATGCTGGCTACACAGCTTTTTAGATTATTTTTATGCTGTTTTATCATCATATTATTATATGGGAGATATTTCTATTGAAAATAAAAGATCAAAGATTCAGAGAAGTTAAATCATTTCAGGTTGTATTTTAAATGAAAGGTTCTCTTCTAGACTGTGTAAGACTGGTTGATATTTTAAATTAATTGATTTTACAAATGAATAGGAATGGGATATTTAATGGTTTTAGAAAGGATGTCATTAGGTAATCCATGTTGGCCTCTAGTTCATGATTATTTACAACTCAAATTTGAAATTTCTGAGATCACAGCAATCTATCTGATTGCTGACCATGCTTAGTTAACTGACATTAGCTTTCTTTTTGGAGGAACAATTAAAAGTTATTTGAAGATATTGTGGAAGAAATTGGTGAATTACTGCATTTCACAGTAGCCCTTGTCTTAAAAAGCAATACTTTAGGAGGAGGTAGACAATAGTAATGGACTTTGAAAACAGCCATTGATTCCAATGCCACCTCTATTACTCACAAGTCATGTGACTTACAATACTTAGTCTTCTCGTAGGGTTTTGTTTCCTCAAGCATAATAAGTATAGCATTGTTTTACATCCTTTTTTATAAGGTCTGCTGTGGACAGCAATATCAAGCATGTGGGAACCACACTGCTTGCTGTTTTGCTTAGTCTAGAAAGTAAACCTGCAATTGGAAAGATGATCCAAGTTTCCATGTGCGAGCTCTTTCCAGTTTTATTTTAAATCATGTTTAATTATATTCAAAAATAATTGTAATTAATACCACATTAACTATTAACATATTATCAAGTAGACTTCATCCCAGGGATGCAGGGATGGTTCAATATAAGGAAATCCATCAATGCAATCCACTACATAAACAAACTCAAAGAAAAAAACCATATGATCATCTCATTAGATGCAGAAAAAGCATTTGACAAAATTCAGCATCCTTTCAGGCTAAAAGTCTTGGAAAGAGCAGGAATTCAAGGCCCATACCTAAACATCCTTAAAGCAATATACAGCAAACCAGTAGCCAACATCAAACTAAAGGGAGAGAAACTTGAAGCAATCCCACTAAAATCAGGGACTAGACAAGGCTGTCCTCTCTCTCCATATCTTTTCAATATAGTACTTGAAGTTCTAGCTAGAGCAATTAGAAAACATAAGGAGGTCAAGGGGATACAAATTGGAAAGGAAAAAGTCAAATTATCACTATTTGCAGATGACATGATAGTCTATTAAGTGACCAGAAAACCTCCACCAGAGAACTCCTACAGCTGATAAACAACTTCAGCAAAGTGGCTGGTTATAAAATCAACTCAAGCAAATCAGTTGCCTTCCTATACTCAAAGGACAAGCAGGCTGAGAAAGAAGTAAGTGAAATGACACCCTTCACAATAGCCACAAACAATATAAAGTATCTTGGTGTGACTCTAACCAAACAAGTGAAAGATCTGTATGACAAGAACTTCAGGTCTCTGAAGAAGGAAATCGAAGAAGACCTCAGAAAATGGAAAAATCTGCCATGCTCGTGGATTGGCAGGATTAATATGGTTAAAATGGCCATCTTGCCAAAAGCAATCTACAGATTCAAAACAATCCCCATCAAAATCCCAACTCAGTTCTTCACAGAGTTAGAAAAAACAATTCTCAAATTCATCTGGAATAGCAAAACCCCCAGGATAGCTAAAACTATTCTCAACAACAAAAGAAATTCTGGGGGAATCAGTATCCCAGATTTCAAGCAATACTACAGAGCAATAGTGTTAAAAACTGCATGGTATTGGCACAGTGCCAGACAAGTGGACCAATGGAATAGAATTGAAGACCCAGAAATGAATCCACACACCTATGGTCACTTGATCTTTGACCAAGGAGCCAAAAACGTTCAGTGAAAAAAGAAAGCCTTTTCAACAAATGGTGTTGGTTCAATTGGAGGTCAGCATGCAGAAGAATGCGAATTGATCCAGTCTTATCTCCATGTACTAAACTCCACTCCAAGTGGATCAAGGACCTCCATGTAAAACCAGACACACTGAAACTAATAGAAAAGAAACTGGGGAAAACCCTTGAGGACATGGGCACAGGGGAAAAGTTCCTGAACATAATACCAATAGCTTATGCTCTAAGATCAAGAATTGACAAATGGGACCTCATAAAATTACAAAGTTTCTGTAAGGCAAAGGACACTCTTAAAAGGACAAAATGGCAACCATCAAATTGGGAAAGGATATTCACCAACCCTGCATCTGATAGACAGCTAATATCCATTATATACAAAGAACTCAAGATGTTAGACCCCAGGAAACCAAATAACCCTATTAAAAAGGGGTACAGATCTAAACAAAGAATTTTCACCTGAAGAAATTCGGATGGCTGAGAGGCACCTTAAGAAGTGCTCAACATCATTAGTCATTAGGGAAATGCAAATCAAAACAACCCTGAGATTTCACCTTACACCAGTCACAATGGCTAAGGTCACAAACTCAGGAGACAGCAGGTCTTGGCAAGGATGTGGAGAAAGAGGAACACTCCTCCACTGCTGGTGGGGCTGTAAGATGGTACAACCACTTTGGAAATCAGTCTGGCGGTTCCTCAGAAATCTGGATATGACAATTTCAGAGGACCCTGCTATACCTCTCCTGGGCATATACCCAAAGGATTCCCCGGCATTCAATAAAGACACATGCTCCATTATGTTCATAGCAGCTTTATTTATAATAGCCAGAAGCTGGAAAAAACCCAGATTTCCCTCAAAGGAGGAATGGATACATCAAATGTTGTATATTTACACAATGGAATACTACTCAGCCATTAGAAACAATGAATTCACAAAATTTTTAGGCAAATGGTTTGATCTGGAAAATATCATCCTAAGTGAGGTAACCCAATCACAAAAGAATACACATGGAATGCAATCTCTGATAAGTGGATATTAATTAGCTCAGAAGCTCTGAATACCCAAGGCACAAATAGTATAACAAATGACTCCCATGAAGAAATATGGAGAGGGTCCTGATCCTGGAAAGGACTGATCTAGTGTTGGAGGGGAGTATCAGGACCGAGAAAAAGGAGAGAGGTGATTGGAGAATGGGTGGAGAGAAGAAGATTTATGGGACATATGGGGAGGAGGGATCTGGGAAAGCGGAAATCATTTGTAATGAAAACTAAGAATATAGAAAATAAAAATAAAAAAATAGTAGTAATTAACAACACATTAATTATTAACATATTATTTGTTATTAATAATTATTATAATAATTAATACATCATAATTATATTGTATTAATTATAATAATATCATTTATGTTCAGATTTTAATGACAATGAGAATCAAGTCATTGGATGTAGAATTTGGCTTAACTCATATTTCTGAGGCAAATATAAACAAAAATGTTAACAGATTGGTCATAATCTTATAGAATTATCATTTTTATTTTGAAGCAAAAGTTAATGTGTAAGTTGGAAAACTTTGTTACTCAGCTATCTGTCAGAACACTCTAGTTTGCTAGTATTAAATCTAAACATTGAGAAATCAATTACCAATTTATTAATAATTTTCTTTTTCATCACAACAATTAGTTGCTAGTGATTATTCTTATACATTAGAAAAATAAAAATGTATTTTACTGTAGCTTTCACTTTCTATCTTATAATTTAATCTTCAAATTCTCTATACTGTGCTTTTAGGTAATTCTTATCTATTTTCTGCATAGTATTTTTATTTTTCATAATATTTTTATTTTGTACTATAAAGGTTATATAGAATCCAGGTCAGAAAATCTCTCACAATTATTTAAATATATTATTTATGGAGCCTTATTCCATATTCCCTAAACTTCTAAATTGAAGATGTGTTTCCAAACTTTGGGAACAGCAGCCAAAGCTTATGTTGAATATGTAATAAAAGAGGTGGTTTAAGATCATATCTACTTGTGACAGTAAGAGACACTTCCCAATATTCAACTTGTTTTTGTAGTCATATCTTCTGGGAGCCAGATGCTAGCAAGTTGAATAAGAATTACTGCCGGAATCCTGATGATGATGCCCATGGACCTTGGTGCTACACGGGGAATCCTCTTATTCCTTGGGATTATTGCCCCATTTCCCGTTGTAAGTACATGTCATGATCTTTTTCACCTAAAATATTTCAAATGTACTTTATCTCCACGAAAGCAACCTCTTAATCAGAGGTTAAAATGATGTAGGATTCTGCTGTTGATTCCAAAAATGCGGCTCTCTAGAGAGCAATGCACACTGTCCACAGTCTGTCTCCTCTGTCTATTCTCCCCACCTCCTCTTCCCTCCCCTGCCCACCATTCCTCTCTCCTCCCCACTGTTCCCATTCCCTCACCACCCTTCCCTTCCCTTTCCTACCTGTCCCCTTCCCTCTCCTTTTCTTACTTTCCTGTTTCTTCCCTGACCCTCTTATCTATCAGCACAATAGAAGCAATTGTGCTTATTTAAAATTTTTCTTACGCTGAAAAATTTTTCTACTTGAAATTAAGTAATAAACTGTCATGGTGTTAGATGAAAGACTCATCCCAGCACCAACATTGCCTATTCATTCCGTGACTAGAGCAGAGCTTCTTGTGAACTTTCTAATTCTGCAAAGTCTGTGAAAAGACCTGAAATCATCTTTAGGAAAATACTAAAATGCATGGAGGTTCACACATACTCTGTGAAATATATTTTAGTATTACTATTAAACTTTAGTATTAAAGTTATCAAGATAACATTATTAAAAGGTATTAATGTATAAGTGATAAAGTATTTAATATACTTCATAAAAGTATGTTCTGTATATTTCCTATTTAATGAAATGTAACAATACATAAAAATGTTAGAATTAAAGAGAAAATGATCAAAATTAGGCTTTTAGAATAAATACAGTTAACAAAGAAATGCAAAGGCCATAAAACTAACAAGAAAGAAGGCTAAAATATCAAGAGAAAGTTTGGAAATATCAAATGGAAAATAATAAAATTGATTATTAGTGCTCAGTAAACGTATGGACAACACTGTCTTTCAGTGCTGTACTTCTTTGTGTAGTATGCAATTCTGTCTACATATCAATTTTGACAAATGAATCAAAAGGAATAATAATACATATGTGTTTGTACTATTAACTCTTTCAGGGATGCTGTTCTACAGAGTATAGGGTAATTGGTTCCCTTGATGCTACTTACTAGGTGTCCAAAATCAATGTTTCCCCTACCAGTCCTGACAATCAGAAACACTTTCAGACATTTGCAATATCTCACAAACAGGAAGGAGATTCTCACAAATAAAATCCATATACATGTATATCAGATTAGGTAATTCATGATTACCTGTAACTCCAGCTCCAAGGTGGTCTGATGCCTTTGCCATTTCAGGCACCAGAACTACCCACCCCCTGACACACTGAATTCACTAAATTAAATACACTGAATTTAAAAAGTCATGAAAACAAATCTATTGTGAAAGGATGTACTTTTGTAATATCAGTAAGAACCTTATTTAAAATCTAATTTTCTTGTTACACAAATTAGAAATAAGTATTTTAAGAATATCTGCAAAAATTCAAGTGAAGAATATTTCAGGGCCATGAGATGAATCAGTTGTTGAAGCTCGTTGGAGCAAGCTTGATGACCTGAGTTCAATCCCCAGATCCCATAGTGGCAAGAAAGACCAACTCCTGAACAAAACCTTATGTTTATGTATATGTGTGTATACACCATGTATATGCATGATGCTATGTCCACCCCCCCACACACATTAGATTATTAAAAAGAACAAACCATTGCATTGAAGAAATAATACCACTTTGAAAAAAATAAAAGGTAAATCCATCTTTAATCTTTGAAAACTATTTTTTTTATTTTCTATATTCTTTGTTTACATTCCAAATGATTTCCCCTTTCCTGGATTCCCCCTCCCCATAAGTCCCATAAGCCCTCATCCCTCCACCCATTCCCCAACCAATCTCCTCCCACTTCTCTGTCCTGGTACTCCCTTACATTGCTGCATCACTCCTTTCCAGGACCAGAGCCCTCTCCTTCCTTCTTCTTGGGAATCATTTGATATGTGAATTGTGTCTTGGGTATTCAGAGCTTCTGGGCTAATATCCACTTATCAGTGACTGAATTCCATGTGTGTTCTTTTGTGATTGGGTTACCTCATTTAGAATGATATTTTCCAGTTCCAACCATTTGCCTAAGAATTTCATGAATTCATTGTTTGTAGTTGCTGAGTAGTATTCCATTGTGTATATATACCACATTTTTCTGTATCCATTCCTCCACTGAGGGACATCTGGGTTTTTTTCCAGCTTCTGGCTATTATAAATAAGGCTGCTATGAACATAATGGAGCATGTATCCTTTTTACATGCCAGGGAATCCTCTGGGTATATGCCCAGGAATGGTATAACAGGGTCCTCCGGAAGTGTCATGTCCAGTTTTCTAAGGAAGTGCCAGACTGATTTCCAGAGTGCTTGTATCATTTTACAATCCCACGAGCAGTGGAGGAGTGTTCCTCTTTCTCCACGTCCTTGCCAACACCTGCTGTCTCCTGAGTTTTTAATCTTAGCCATTCTGACTGTTGTGAGGTGAAATCTCAGGGTTGTTTTGATTTTCATTTCCCTAATGACTAATGATGTTGAACATTTCTTAAGGTGCTTCTCAGCCATTCGAAATTCTTCAGGTGAAAATTCTTTGTTTAGCTCTCTACCCCATTTTTAATAGGTTTATTTGGCTCTCTGAAGTCTAACTTCTTGAGTTCTTTGTATATATTGGCTATGTTGAGTTCAAGAGAGGACTTTTTCCAGTTAACTAAAAATTTAATCTTGTTTCAGGATATCTGGAAATTAGTTATAATAATAAACAAATACATCATATTTGCCAAAAAGTTATGTTTGTTATTACATTTTATGTCCTGTGGTTATAGTCTTTCCAATAAATTGGTATTTTCCAATAATCTTTATTACTCCTGGTTATTGGTTTCATATTTTAAAATGCTGTCTCAGATAATTTCCCTACTGCAACACCAAAACATACAAATCTACTTTACCAGAGATTAGCATTAAAAAGTATTTTTAAATTAATATAATAGAAATTGTTATTCTTTTGTAGTTCTAGGCTCCAGCCAGGACTTACATACTATATTACCATTCTTCTACTAACACCCATCCCATCTCTCCTTTTTCTGAACATTCATATATTTTCTTTGTATCTTTTAGTAACATTCTTTGCCTAAGAATAATAAAAGCTTATATAGTGTATAGTCATGGAAGAATAAAGGAAAAATACCTGTTATTTAAAATAAATTGTAGTGATTTCTGTATTAAATCTAGCTCAACTTTGAACAAATGTATAGATCAGAGGAATTAAGGACTTGTGCCTTGACTTATAAACTTAAGGTAGGCAGAAATCATAATTTTGAAGTTTTAAAAAACAGATATTAAACTAACTTTTGCAAACAAAAATTATCAAGATGCTGTTGAAAGTTGTCAGTGTGTTGCTAGTGTATGATTAAATACTGTTACCAATAACTCATTTTTATTTCAATGTATACTGAACATTAATTGCAATAAATATTTTCACACTGTCATTTTTCCAACTTATATTTATAGCCCGGATTGATTTACATTTTCTCCCTGGTGAAAGGCTAATACAATTTATCTTTAGAAGACTTGAGTTCTTGTTATTTATTTAACCTCAGTTACAATATTCATCATTTTTTCACTATATATTTTCCTCACAAAACAAGTGAAGATTTGTGTTCTTTCAAATTACTGAATAGTATATAGCATATACTGTGGTGTGGAGTTTATCAAATAGGAAATAATGAAGAAATAGCTGTATGTTCATCCCCCCCACACACATACACCTCTTAATGTATCTTGAGTAAATTGTAGTCATTGAGAAAGGAATAATTGATTTCAACTCAACTAAGTAGAAAAAAAGAGTTCCATGGCTCTGTAGGTGTATAAGTTTAGCTACTTACTATACTTTTGAGTTGTATTCTGTATTTGCAAAATTTTATAATGAAAGCAATAATTTTTCTGGGCTGTTGTAAATATGATCTATAAGAATAAAAATGGTCTTTATTGATAATTTTTAATTTTTATTGGGTTGCTATTATATACAAATTCTTATACAACATGCTGCTTATACAAAATTATTTATACATTGCTTCTTAATCTCAATTGATTTGCAGTATGGAGGAACAGTTATAAAGCACTATAATCATGCTATAAATATACACTAATATTAATGTATAAAATAATGATGGGAAATAGATGTTTGGTTGGAGACATAAGCCATATTCATAGTATTTTGAATTTCAGCTGGAGATTTGAACTATAAGAAATTAATTTTATTCATGTTTTCACTAAGAGCCCCTATTACTATAGTCTGAGGTTGTTCAAACCTGTATACACACACACACACACACACACACACACACACACACACACTTTCCAACTTTTTATAAGTAAAATTTATACTTGATAAAATTGTAGTGTGCTTTCCTTTATATTTGCGTCATAGACACAATATTCTATTTTCTTTTTTTGATTAATATTTTTTTTTCACTTTACATCCCTCGCTTGAGTCTCACCTCCCTAATCTCCTTCTAGTCCCACCATTACACATCTCTCCCTCAGGAAATGGGACACCATCCCTGGGTGCCAGCACCCCCTGGGACATACATGCAGTTTGCTCGCGTTTTCAGTCTTCATTTGTCAGATGTGAGTAGTGGAGCAGATAGAGGAAGGAATGCACAGGAAGAGACATGTAGCTAGTGTTCCTGAGGGAGACAACAGCACCCCAAACACCATTTCTCAGGGTTTTTTCTTACAGTGAGCAAAGGAACTTACAATATTCAAATGAATCCAGAAAACTACAATTCCAGAATCTGGTTGCAGCTGACATTTCAGCTTATTTTAAAGTTCGAGAATACTGAAGTAGAAGAATTAAAATAATTATTAATTATTACTAAACCATTAATTATTAAAACTTCAGATATAAGATTCCCTTAAGTGTTTCAAAGTAAATACACATCCATGAAATAACTAGAGGTGGAACTGATCATATTTAATATAGAGTATATTACAGAAGACATATCTTCATCTTTGTTTTAAAAACGTAAGGGATGAATATCAAATTACTCAAACATGTCAAGTAGACCAATGAATATCTTTGGCGAGTTAGAGGCTACGCATTGGTTCAGTCCATCTTTGTACTATAAACTGAAAACCTAGTCCTCAGAGGACTCTAAGGGAATACCGCCCACATAAAGTAAAGGAAAATGACAAAATTTAGGTTTGCCTGTATCTTTATCCACCTATAATATCTAAACCTGGAAGTGAACATGAATCAAAACCCTTTTGTATGCACCAATTCTCTCAAGTACTCTCATAAATAACAATCGCATTTGCATTCCAAAGGTGTCTATGTGTCATTATTGTTTTGTTGCTGGATTATTGGAGCGCAGGGCATTTCCAGGGATTAACAGCCAGCTGCGTCTAAACTGGGCCTGGCTGAACTCTATGCCATCAATTCTGAAGAGTTAAGACATAAAGCTTCAGGAAATGTCTTGTGTCTCATTCATTACTGTTCAAGTACTTTCAAAATCCTAGCATCTTTTAAGCTTCTCTTTATGCAGCAATTAAACTCCAGTAGAAAGTTCATGGAAAAGCAATAAGTCATGGGAGTTCAGGTAGAGCTTTTTTTTCAAACATCTGGAAAAGCTAATGTCTAGCATATTCTATCAACGAAAATAATTATTTACCCCTGTCTCAGCTGAGATGACATTAATTTCTATTTTCCAAATTCTTGCATAGGTTTAGAAAGCATCTGCATTCTCAATTATCTTCACTTGAGTATAAATAAAAATAGGTTTTATGAAAAAGTAAATAGTTCAGATTGCAGTGAAAATAAAGCAGTCAGTCTACACGGAGTCTTCATTCAAACAATAATAACGTGAATGCTAGTATATGGAACGGCCATGCTGTACCGTGCTGAATATCTTGCAGAGAGAGTTAATCTGGTACTGGATATAATTGTCTGCCAAAAGCCATAAAGCCACACCCACATGCATCCTACAGAACAGCAAAACAAGATTTTTCCTATATTATGTAGTACTAAGCAGAAGATACTGACAGTATTAAATAGTAAGAGCATGATAACGTAGAAAAATATTATATTTATAATTTATTTTTATATCAATAATGTTAGTAAATTATTCATTTTTAAATAAGTGAAATGTCCACAATAACAATTTTAGTAAATTATTACTATAAAGTAAAGTATTTAGCAAATACTTAGATTTCAGTGTCATTGTCTGGTTTTATATAGATGAATATGTACCCATGAATTATATCATTTATTGTATTTGTTTCTGCAGGTGAAGGAGACACTACACCTACAATTGTCAATTTGGACCGTGAGTAGTATTCAAAATATACAATATAATTCTATGTGTCACAAGGGATTTCATATTGTCTTCATAGATAGGATAAGAATAGAAAAAATTTCTCTGGTTTATATGAAAAATATTTAGCACTATTATAACATCTCTTCAAAAGTCAATGTATTTCTTTTTATTTCATGTTTAAGTTCTGTGTATATATGTGTCCCTATAAAAGGGATGTGCACATTGATGCAGTTGCCCAAGGAGATGAGTGTCAAATCCCCTAGAGCTTGTAGTGAGCCACCTGATGATAGGTGTTGGGAAATGAATTCAGATCCTCTATAAGAGCAGAACTGATTACAGAACCATTTCTTTGGCTTCTATTTGCCTTTTAGTTTTGATTGTAGATTTTAATTGTAGATGTGAAATAATTAAAAAACTTCATATAACTTTGAAAAGTATACTTATGCATTTCTAATTAAAGATGACCATATGCAATCAATATAATCTATCTATCAATCAATCTATCTATCTATTTATCTATCTTTCTATCTATCTATACACATATATATCACCTTCTAAGAGATATGACAATACGAACAAAAGAAATAAAGAGGCCAGATTTTGGACAATTTCATAATATCTATATTCTTTTCTGTCTTAAAGCTCTTCACTAGCCCTGTGGTCTGTTACATAAGACATGATCACATCTGAGATATTCACCAAATCCTCACAATAAGAATCTGGTGGGGACATTTGGTTTTTGTTTTTCACATATTTCTTAGGCTGAAAGGAGTTATTCAAATATTTTGTTTATAAAAAAATTAAAACATTTGTTGTGCCCCAGGCTAAGGAAGCAAAGGGAAATCTAATCTAGATCATGGAGAGAGTACAAGAGACTAGATAGAGAAGCCAGCACAGGGTCAAGAAAACATCCATTCCAAAGAGTCTGAATTATCTCATTAGGACATAATGGTCTGGTTTTAATAATGCTGTTACTATACAAGTTCTATAGATAGAATGGTAGTAAGGAATTTTAAAATTCTTATCTCTCAAATTCAGAATGGTCAATTACAGTTTTGTCATTTTTCTCACTTTGTATTTTTCTCACTTTGGCTAGTTTATTGCTTTTCAACTTGTGGGTCATAACTCCTTCACAGGTTGAATCACTGCTTCACAAGGCTTGAATATCAGATATCCTGCATATTAGATATTAACATTATGATCATAATAGTATCAAAATTACAGTTGTGAAATAGAAATGAAAATAATTTTGTGCTGGATGGTCAGCACAACATGAGGAACTGCATTGAAGAGTCTCAGCAGTAGGAAGGATGAGAACCATTTGATCAGAGGTTAGATGTCAGTGAAGGAAACACACTAGTGATGGATTTGAAGAATTTGTTCTTAGTGCCTGGTGAGCAAAGCACTGTCCCTATCACTGCAAGGCTGCTTTGGGGTGATAAGGTTTTTTGTGCCACTTAACAGCAAAGGTGAGGATAGCAAGTATCTTGGGATTGATATACAGTTGTGCACTTTCTTCAAAAGTCTCCTTTAATACAATCATACTAGTCAGATCTGTGTAGTGATCACTGGACTTAATAGAAGTAATAAGCTCTGTCTTGACAAATTGTTGATGTGGTCCTGTTTTTTAGATCCTGTGATATCCTGTGCCAAAACAAAACAACTGCGGGTTGTAAATGGCATTCCAACACAAACAACAGTAGGGTGGATGGTTAGTTTGAAATACAGGTAATTATGAGTGATCACAAATCATGATATTCTGAATATTTGTAAAACTGTATTTTCAGCCTATGATGGCAAAAAGATACAGGACATTAAGCTGGAGACCAGAGTCTAAATTCTGTCCTTACCAAACTTTATACACTGGACTGTATAATAGTGCTTGAAAACTTTGTAAGTTTTAACAAAGCGTCCATTAATACTGATTCCATGTGATACAGGTTCTGATGAACTAGAAGAAAATATCACAAAAGACCTATTTATGTCTTCATGTTACCTTGATAGCTATGGTACATATATAAATTTTCAAATCTAGAATATATTAAACATATATCCTCTAAGATGCTTAAAATCACAGAAATGACCTATTTGTTTTTAGTTTCTAACATTAGTGAAATGAAAAATAGTAATATTAAAATGTTTCATCATGGAAATCAATGATCTATTATAATAATGGAGTGGTTTTGATTTTTGTAATTAGCTTGGATACAGAAATTTTAATATGTTTATTTCTGGAAGCACTTAAGAATTACTGGTATGATCTATGTAAAATCAATATGCAAATAATATACTAGAAAAGCTTAGAACCATGTCATGAAAAGTAAGTATCTGACTTACATTGTTCATATCCTATGTATATTAGTCCACAGAGCCTTTTCCATCCATGTTCTTAGTAACCACAGCTGTTTGGTTATTTTTCCAAAAATACACTGAAGGGAATAGAAGTTAAGACTCAATATATACTGTCATCCTCCTGTGTGGTAAGCCATAAATAACTGCCTCTTCAGCTGAGAGTTTCTAGCATTGCCCTCTGCAGCCTAAGCAGCTGTTCTCCTTGGAAATGAGAATTGTGGAAAGCTGTAGTCTTTCTACATTTCGGCCAAAAAGAAATTAATTTACAGATTTTGGGAATCAGCAAGTGAATTCTCTAGTTCTTAATCCTTCTGAAAAAAAATGTTTTAAAAACTTTCCTAGGAGGTTTATTTTCAAAGTTGTTACACTTCCGTAAGTGAAGAAACATAGTACTGCTTGGTAGTGTGTTCAAACCCAGCTGTAGTTTGTCACATCCACTCAGAATGATGGGGCCGAGGGAAGAGCTAGCTCACTGTAGAAAACAGTGTCTGCAAGGCCTTTGGCATATCCAGTGCCCCACAAAAGCCAAAACCCAAAACTATTAAATAATGGTTGAGGAAAAATGGGATGATGTAAAGCTAAGCAAATTGTTATCATTGGGTAGGTTAGCAGAGTTCTTTAATGAAATCTCATATTATTATTTTTATAATTAAATGCTGATATTTAAACACTTGCACAGTTTTACTCATTTAAATTATCCTATATTTTCATCACGTATTGTAGATGGATAGAAGCATAAATATATGCATTGGAAGTATATACTGGTGTGTAGTGACTATATTTTCTCTTGTAAACTTGATGTGCTAACATTTAACCACATTGGAAAACAATCATTGTTGCCACAATCACCAGATACCTCCAAAGCACTGTTGTGTGTCTTGTTCCAATTGAGTGGATTATTTTCATTTTCCTCGACAATTCATTTAGTTTTGATAACTGAAGCTATTTGTTTTTAGTAATTGGCAGACAATATTTGTTTTGTTTGTTTGTTTGTTTTTCTGCTAAGATCTTACTTGTACTTTTCTTTTTTCATAGAAATAAACATATCTGTGGAGGATCATTGATAAAGGAAAGTTGGGTTCTTACTGCAAGACAATGTTTTCCAGCCAGGTAAGATGGCTCTTAAAGCAACATTTGTTTGGGGCATTTAAATATGTCTACTGTTTTGATTTTAATATCAAGCATTTATTTTTACAGGAATTTAATCAAAACCAGTGAAGCAATTTAATTTAAATTAAAAGTAAATGGTGAGGTGCGTGTGTGTGTGTGTGTGTGTGTGTGTGTGTGTGTTTGACATGTCTTGCGTATTGAAGTTGCAGAAGACAATTTGTGGGAGTCAGATTTCTCCATATGGGTCTCAGTGATCAAATCATGACCATCTCATCAGCATTTCCTTTTACAATTTAGTTATAAACAGTGACTGCAATTATATTTTTATAATTAGTGCTAATGCAGTGTTTCAATGTTCATTCAGCTAACTGATTTTTTAAGATTGGACTTAGTCTCACTTGGGAAAATCATTTCTTCAAATTATGTAAATAAATCATGTACTTCCCACTTACACTCCGTATTTCTCAGTAGAAAACCCTTTTCTGATAACCAGCAGGCTTCCTTGAATCCCTGCATTGCATTTTATATGTAGAGACAGCGTTAGGAGCAACTTGGGAATAATTTCAAAGGAAGTTGCATCAGCGAAGATAAGGAGACTGCACTTGGGAGCTTAGTTATTGCTTCTCTTATCTCGTTTTGTGAAAAATCTTCAATCTTAGCGATAAACCAAATATATGAACTGAAAGTAAATGAAATTTTACTCAAATTATAACTCATGTAAAGAACATGAGGATTTAAAAAATAGGCATCTTACTTTATAGCAAGTATAATAAAACATTTCATAAACATAATATCCTTGTAGAATTTCTCCAACTTCAAAGCCTTCTCTGCCTCAGTACTTCTGTGGTGTTCAGAATCTCTCTGAAGAAATGTGTGTGTGTGTGTGTGTGTGTGTATGTGTGTGTGTGTAAGGGGGGTTATTATTATACTTTGAATCAAAATTTGCATGCAGGAGTTATCCTTATAAGTTAAAGTGACAATGTGAATTAACAATAATCTATAATTTTAAATTATAGTTTACATGTTAATTTTCTACCTAGAAACAAAGACTTGAAGGACTATGAAGCTTGGCTTGGAATCCATGATGTCCATGAGAGAGGCGAGGAGAAACGCAAACAGATCTTAAACATTTCCCAGCTGGTCTATGGACCTGAAGGCTCAGACTTGGTTTTACTGAAACTTGCTCGGTAAGTTTCTCAGATTTTGTATTTTAATGGAAACTAGATTTACTGAAACATTTTCAACTGTTTTTCTTTTTTCTGTTGCACGTATATTTATTAACATATATATTATGGATATGTATGTCTGTGTCCTTATATATCTGTATATTAGAAAGAGGCATCATATGATTTTCCAATAGCAATTAGTAAATTTGGTGCAATATTGTTACAACCTTAAAAATGAGGCTTAATAGGCATTTTTTTTTTACTTCTTAGAAAAATCAAGGTAACAATTTTATATAGTGACCATTTATTAAAAGACTATTACTAGTAAATGTTTCTTTCCTCTATGACTTATGGAAATCTTCATATTATAAATTAATTATGTAAATTAATAAGATAGATACCCTTTATATGTAATTCAATATAATATAATATAATATAATATAATATAATATAATATAATATAATATAATATATATATAAAACCAAGATTCACCTATGTCTTAATGTTGCACATAGATTGCATGTACATGTTTCTTTAGAGTTGTATCCCTATATAGCATACTCACACTATATATTTTCTTTTCAGGCCTGCAATCCTGGATAACTTTGTCAGTACAATTGATTTACCTAGTTATGGCTGTACAATCCCTGAAAAGACTACTTGCAGTATTTATGGCTGGGGCTACACTGGATGTAAGCTAATTTTTAAGATGTGATGCAATAGTTAGCTAGCATGTGGAAGTTTTCTGTTTCTTTCTTTCTTTTTTTTTTTTTTTTGCCTTTACCCTCGCTCATTAAACTGTATGTTTTTGGGCCATTCCAGTGATCAACACAGACGGTTTATTACGAGTAGCTCATCTGTATATTATGGGGAATGAGAAATGCATTCAGCACCATCAAGGCAAGGTGACTTTGAATGAGTCCGAATTATGTGCTGGAGCTGAAAAGATTGGATCAGGACCATGTGAGGTAAAATCATACAAACAAATAAACACCAGTAGTTTAATGAGTACCTCATTGAACGTAGGCAGGTGTAGCATTGCTAGAAACCCAGAACTTGGGAGTCTGCGGCAGGAGGATTTTAAGTTACTATCAAGAGTATGTCTTAAAAACCAAGTTAACACAAAAATATCTTAAAAAACCAATGCCATATTTTCTTGTCTGTTTTCTGTTTATCCTTGTCAAATAAAAATACTTGAATACCAAACTATTCTAAAGAAGGGCAGAAATAGCCCGCAGTAATTTTTGTTTATTTCTTTTATTTGACTAATGAACAAGTCCATGCTTCATTCCCAAAACAAAGAAAACAAAAAACTGAACAACAGCAACAACAGCAGCAGCAACAACAACAGCAGCAGCAGCAACACAAAAATGCTAAAGGCACTCATTTGTCTCTAAAAAGAATGCTATTCAAACTCCTAAAGTCTCAGAGGAAGCTGAGCTGGCTGGAAGGACTCAGATAGATTAGTTTTCTAGTGCTTTTCTAAGTTTTTCTATCTTTGTGACTCTCTTCCAATATGAACTCTATTATTAATATTGAGAAATACATGCAATGGGTAGTACCCTTAAGAAATATGGTATTCATATTTCTCAAATAGTTCTATTCATTTTTAAAATCAATAGTCAATGTTAGTGACTTTAATAGCTTGGTTATTTTTTATTTGTTAAGTAACTGCTCATACAGTTTGGCAGGATTCCCATTTTTGTTGTACATAGACAAGCTGCTAAGCTATCATTTTAGATATCCTTTAAATGTGAAAAATATCTTTTTCAAGCCTCATAGTTGTTGGATACTGGAATACTCTGTGTAGTAAATTCAATAATAGTTAAATAGTTGTTAACATCAAAGAAAATATGTTCTAATGTCGAATATAAGCACACTGAAATGTATTTATGGCATATATATCTTTCTCTGGAATTTTATTCCTGAAAAGTATGTGTTTATTGAGGTCTGGACACCTGCTTCAAATGATAAAGTTAAAAAATGGTTGGTTTCACTAGCCAGTGAGCATTATTATGGTATAATGAGACTCTTATAATTTAATAAGGAGGGAAGATAGCTTTTTTGTTTTTTTAATGGATATATTCTTTATTTACATTTCAAAGTTATCCTCTTTCATAGTCTTCCCCTCCCAGATAGCCCCTATGCCAACCTCCCTTCTCCTATTTCTATGGAGATGTTCCTCAACCCACCCTATCCCACCTCCCTGGCCTCAATTCCCCAACACTAGGACATATACTGAGCCTTCATAGTACCAAGGACCTCTTTCCCATTGATTCCTGACCAGGCAATCCTCTGCCATATATGCAGCTAGAGCCATGTGTACCCCTTGATTGATGGCTTAGTCTCTAGGAGCCCTGGCGGAGAGGGGGGTCTGGTTGTTTGATATTATTGTTCTTCCTATGAGGGTTGCAAACCCCATCAGATCCTTTAGTCCTTTCTCTAACTCCTCCATTGGGGATGCTGTGCTCAGTTCAATGGTTGGCTGTGAGCATCTGCTTTTGTATTTGTAAGTCTCTGTCAAGGCCTCTCAGGAGACAGCTATATCAGGATCCTTTTAGCAAGGATTTCGTGGCATTCACCATAGTGTCAGGGTTTGGTGACTGTATATGGGATGAATTCCCAGGTGGCACAGTCTCTGGCTGGCCTTTTCTTCAGACTCTTTATCTACACTTTATCTACATATTTGCTCAATTCTTTATCTACATATTTCCTCCTGTGAGTATTTTGTTCCCCTTCTCAGAAGAATCAAACCACCCACACTTTGGTCTTCCTTCTTCTTGAGCGTCATGTGGTCTGTGAATTGTATATTGGGTACTCAGAGCTTTTGGCCTAATGTCCACATATCAGAGAATGCACACTATTTGTGTTGGTTTTGATTGAGTTAACTCACTCAGGATGGTATTTTCTAGTTTTATCCATTTGCCTAAGAATTTCATAAATTCCTCATTCATAACAGCTGAATAGTACTCCATTGTGTAAATATAACATATTTTCTGTATGCATTCCTCTCCTGAAGGACATCTGGGTTCTTTCCAGCTTCTGGATATTATAAATCAGGCTGCTATGAACATAGTAGAGCATGTGTCCTTATTACATATTGGAGCATCTTCTGGGTATATGCCCAGGAGTAGAATAGCTGGGTCCTCAGGTACTACTATATCCAATTTTCTGAGGAGCCACCAAACTCTTTGCCAGAGTGGATGTGCCAGCTTGAAATCCCACTAGCAATGGAAGAATGTTCCTCTTTCTCCAAATCCTCAGCAGCATCTGCTGTCACTTGAGTTTTTGATTTTAGCCTTTAGTCTTTAATTTCTTTCTTTATTTCTTCCTTGACCAAAATATCACTGAGAAGAGCATTGTTCAAAGTCTACACATGTGTGTTTTCCATTGTTTTTGAAGACCAACCTTAGGCCATGGTGATCTGATAAGCTACATGCAATAATTTCAATATTTCATATCTGTTGAGGCCCATTTTGTGACCAATTATATGGTCAGTTTTGGAGAAGGTACCATGGAGTGCTGAGAAGAAGGTATATTCTTTTGCTTTAGCATCAAATGTTCTATAAATATTTGTTAGATCCACTTGGTTCATTACTTCTGTTAGTGTTACTGTGTCTCTATTATGTTTCAGTTTTCATGATCTGTCTATTGCTTAGAGTGGGGTATTGAAGTCTCCCACTATTATTATGTGGGGTACAATGTGTGCTTTGAGTTTTAGTAAAGTTTCTTTTATGAGTGTGGCTGCCCTTGCATTTGGAGCATAGATGTTAAGAATTGAGAGTTCATCTTAGTAGATTTTTCCTTTTACCAGTATGAAGTGTCCTTCTTTGTCTTTTTTGACAACTTTTGGTTGAAAATCAATTTTATTCGACATTAGAATGACTACTCCAGCTTGTTTCTTGGAACCATATGCTTGGAAAATTGTTTTCCAACCTTTTATTCTGAGGTAGTGTCTGTCTTTGTCACAGAGGTGCATTTCCTGCATGCAGCAAAATGTTGGGTCCTGTTTATGTATTCAGTCTGTTAGTCTATGTCTTTCATTGGGAAATTGAATCCATTGATGTTAAGAGATATTTTGGAATAGTGAATGTTGCTTCCTGTTATTTTTTGTTAAGAGGAGGAATTATGTTTGTGTGGCTATCTTCATTTGGGTTTATTGAAAGATTACCATCTTGGTTATTCTAGGGTGTAGTTTCCCTCCTTGTGTTGGTATTTTCCATCTATTATCCTTTCTAGAGCTGGGTTTGTAGAAAGATATTGTGTAAATTTGGTTTTGTCATAGAATATCTTATTTTCTCCGTCTCTGGTAATTGGTAATTGAGAGTTTTGCTGGGTATAGTAGCCTGGCCTGTCATTTATGTTCTCTTAGGGTCTGTATCAGATCTGTCCAGGATATTCTAGCTTTCAAAGTTTCTGGTGAGGTCTGGTATAATTCGGATATGTCTGCCTTTATATGTTACTTGACCTTTGTCCCTTACTGCTTTTAATATTCTTTCTTTGTTTAGTGCATTTGGTGTTTTTGTTATTATGTGATGGGAGGAATTTCTGTTCTAATTCACTCTATTTGGAATTCTGAAGGCTTCTTGTATATTCATTGGCATCTCTTTCTTTAGGTTAGGAAAGTTTTCTTCTATAATTTTGTTGAAGATATTTACTGGCCTCTTTATCTAGGAAATAGACTCTCTTTTATACCTATTATGCTTAGGTTTGGTCTTCTCATTGTGTTCTGGATTTCCTGGATGCTTTGGGTTATAAGCTTTTTGCATTTTGTATTTTCTTTAACTGTTGAGTCAATGTTTTCTATGTTATTTTTAGCACCTGAGACTCTTTCTTCTATCCCTTGTATTCTGTTATTGATGTTTGCATCTATGACTCCTGAATTCTTTCTAAGGTTTTCTATTCCAGAGTTGTCTTCCTTTGTGATTTCTTTATTGTTTCTATTTCTATTTTTAGATATTGTATGGTTTTGTTCATTTCCTTTGCCGGTTTGATTATGTTTTCCTGCATTTATTTAAGGGATTTTTGCATTTCCTTTTTATGGACTTCTACCTCTTTACCTGTGTTTTCCTGCCTTTCTTTAAGGGAGTTATTTATGTCATTCTTATAGTCTTCTATCATCTTCATGAGAAGTGATTTTAGATCCAAATCTTGCTTTTCTGGTGTGATGGTGCATTCAGGAATAGCTATTGTGGGAGAATTTGGTTCTGAGGATGTCACGTCACCTTGATTTCTGTTGCTTATGTTCTAAAGCTTGCCTCCTGCCATCTGATTATCTCTAATGCTACCTGCTCTCACTATATATGACTGTATCCTGTTGTTGCTGTCATCCTGGTTGTATCAGAACTCCTCAGAGTCCACCTGTCTCTGTGGTTCTGTGATTCCGGGATCCTGTCACCCTGAGATCTTGGTTTTCTCAAAGCTCCTGGGAGTCAAGCTGCCTCTCGGGCCCTGGGTTCTTGGTGTGACCAAGGTCCTGGGATCCTGGGATCCTGGGTTTGTTAGAGCTCCTGAGAGTGGAGCTTCCTCTTACTGTTGTATGGCTGGCTGCAGAGTTTGCTCCCAAGGTAAACCAGCCCAGATTGGAAGGAACCCAATGCCAGGAAGATACCTTTTTAAGTCCAAGAGTTTTGTGAATCAAACTCAGGAGTTCAGGATCAGATCAGGTTGTAGTATCCTCTAGAGAGCGAATTGCAGGTGTCTACTTCTGTCTCATTACCTATGACTTGGGAACTTGAAGCAATTGCCTTCTTTGTCATTATCCGTGTGCTGATTTTACTTTTCCTACTTTCCCATTACCTTATTTGTCCTCTAGTCACTTGTTTACAGTTTCTACATTCATGGATCAGACTTGGCTTTTTATCACTTCCATAGCTCTACCGAAGACACCCATCATCCTGAAGGCATACATGTTCACTAGGACCTTTCCCTCCTCCCTGCTCCTCTCTTTCTTCACTTCTTCCTTCCCAGCTCTTTCCATCTGACATTTGGTTATTTCATCAGTCAAGACTATGTGAATATAATGGCCCTAAATGTCACTATTGTCGAAGTAGCATAGCATATACTGAAAGTCTCCAAAGAAAGAAACTTTGAAAAATGTCTGACAGGGGTCACTGGTGTATTATTCAAACATCAGTTTTATTACCTTATGAAATCTTACCAAATCTTGCTTTTCTGGTGTGATGGTGCATTCAGGAATAGCTATTGTGGGAGAATTTGGTTCTGAGGATGTCACGTCACCTTGATTTCTGTTGCTTATGTTCTAAAGCTTGCCTCCTGCTATCTGATTATCTCTAATGCTACCTGCTCTCACTATATGTGACTGTATCCTGCTGTTGCTGTGATCCTGGTTGTATCAGAACTCTTAAGGTTGACTTCAGGTCTACCTTAATTTCCCCACCAAAAGTACTGATGGCTCCCTCTTTCTGGGCATAATACAGGAGTAACTTTTGCAGCATTTAATTTTTCTTAATTATCACTTTTTGAGAAAAATGAAGATAATCATGAACATTTTTCTTTATGTAAAGGTGTCCAAATCTAGTCACTGTGTTCTTTTTGTGTGTGTGCACATATGAGTGTTTGATGTCCATGGAAGCCAGAATAGGTTGACAGATTCCCAGGAGCAGGAGTCATACTAGCACCTACTATGGGTGCTAGAAACCAACCATGAGTCCTCTGAAAGAGTCTTCTTAACTATTGAGCCACATATCGAAAAACCTGCCCTGTGACTGTGTTCTTGTTTTTTAATTTGGATATTTTATTTATTTACATTTCAAATCTTATTCCCTTTCTCAGTTTGTCCTCTGCAACTGCCCTATCTGATCACTCCTTACCTTGCTTCTGTGAGGGTCCTCCCCCACCTACAAAACCACTCTGGCTTCACCGCCCTAGCATTCCTCTACACTGGGGCATCAAGCCTTCACAGGACCAGGGGCCTCCCCTCCCATTAATGCCAGATAAGGCCTCTTCAGCTCCTTCAGCCCTTTTCCTAACTCCACCAATGTGGTCCCTCTGCTCAGTCCAATTGTTGGCTGCAAGCATCTGCATTTGTATTGGTCAGGATCTGGCAGAGCCTCTCAGGAAACAGCTGTATCAGCAAACACCTCAGCAATACTGCCTGGGTTTAGTGTCTCCATGGGGATGGATTCCCAGGTGACCGTGTTCTTAAGAGGCTGCATGGCATGTAAAAGTGAAATAGCTCTTATAACAGTTATGGATAGCAAGCATAGTATGAGTATATGCATATTCCTTTATTCAAACATTATATATTCACATGTATACAATATATATGTACAAGTTAATTTATATTCATTTGTCAGATGTCTTTACGCAATGATATAATATTGTTATCATTTAAAGGTGCCATGAAATCATAGGTACCCTTTACAGAAAACATATAAATTGTAATTATATTAACTACTAGTATCAACTGTGAGCAGAAGAATATTTCATGTTCAGAAAATAATTTTCAAATTGTATAGAATTTTTGTTTCAATGAAAAGAAATTCTTACTTAAGTTATTCAGATAAAAAGTTGGAGGAAGGGTGTTTTAGAAAGAAGAAAAAGTTTAATTGTTAAATTAAGTAATTAAAAGTAGATTTTCTTAGCATTTTATAATTCTCTATGTTTTTCAGATATCAATATTGAACAAACACCAAATATAGACACCAAAATAAATGTAAAATTGACATTGAATGACTACACCTTTCGGCTACAAAGATGGATGCCATTAATTATTTATTGATTTTTACATCCAAAATAATTTGTCAATTTTATCTTTTCTGTTTAGGGAGATTATGGTGGTCCACTCATTTGCGAACAACACAAAATGAGAATGGTTCTTGGTGTTATTGTTCCTGGTCGTGGATGTGCCATTCCAAATCGTCCTGGTATTTTTGTTCGAGTAGCATATTATGCAAAATGGATACACAAAGTAATTTTGACATACAAGTTGTAATCGCCATAGAAGAGGCCAGTGTGTTTGAAGCATCCGTGGATACAGGAGGATTTCCAAGACTTCAGGATTAAAATATCACCTAAAGCAATCCTAAAACAACTACTTGAGTGCTGTGAGTGTTCAGATACTCATTAATATGTATGGGTGTTTTCTGTTGTATTGTTTGTCAGTGTCCTTTTATAAATGTTGAAGTGAATTAAGGTACCTGCAAGTGCAGTAACATATCTCCTGAAGATACTTGAATGGATTAAAAAAATACAAAATTAGAGTTTCTAGATGCTAAAGTTTTAAAGAAAAAGGTTAATTAATCACTCTATGCTGCTTTCCAGATTAATATCTTAATGACAAGTAAATCATAAGTTAAACATTATTTTAACCCCACCAAAACAATTTATACATTGTGCTTTAAATTGTAACTCTATATTGAATTATCTTACATTTCATATGTCATATATTATAGTTCACTCATTTTTTTTTTACAACATGTATCCTCCAAATACTGGCACACAAACATCCACATAGAAAAGCACATGCCCATACCCCATGGCTGAGTTCGCATGCAGCGAATATTATAGTTTAAACCTGATGTATCTAGTATAATCTCTAAATATTTTGGGTGTATATATCTGTATTTCTTCTAAAATTTAAAACTTTTGAAAGATCAGTGGGAATATTCAGGAAAGGTACAAGATATATACGTACATATATGTATATGATATATGTATATATGTGTATGATGTATGACTGCCACTGGACAGCGTTCAATATGAGGACAGGATCCATAGGATAAAATGACTAGCCTTGTTCTTTATTTGTATTTATTATCCTAGTTATTTTGTGTGCTTTCTAATTCCTAAAGAGCAAAACGTAATATGTATATTTGTTTTATTTCTTTCCTTCAAATCTGGGCTACTTATTTATTCAGGATAATGGTAGATCAATCTTCTTAACACTTGTCAAATGTGCATCTTAATGAAGAAATTCAAAAGTGTCTTTATCTCTAAAAATGTATTTATATGCGTTATTTTTAAACCTTGCTGCTGTGATTGGCTTCTAGCTCATTCTTCTTAAATTTTAAAACATTAACATAAAATGGCCATACTGCAATGCTTTGTGGATATCCCTTCATTAAATTTTACTTTGAAATATTTTTTCAATGCAAATACTTTTCTCAATTCAAAATCCTTAGGCTGTGGATAATAGGAAAAACAGGAAATGAAAGGAGGAACTAGTTTTTCTAAATTATTTCATTCAACTACATTAACAAGGTATAATTGCTTTTGAAAAATCAGGTATGTTATAAAGGCATTATCATATTATTTCATTCCTTTTAACGAAGTTCTTTCCAAATAATATGGAATATTCATTTAAATTTTATAACCTGAATGATAATATTCAAATTATATTTATTATTATACTTGCAGTGACTATCTAGGAGTTGTGTATATATCTAAAAGTAACATATTAAAATGCAACAAGATAGTTTCTATATTCTCACTATATTCATGTATGAATTAGGAAAATTGAAAATTACTGTTTCAGTGTTTTAAATGTGAAGGTTCGCATTTTCCAGATTGGATTATCTTAAATTCTTTACCCACCAAAGATCCAAATAATACCCCAATACATTCTCCTGTGTGCATTCTCCATATATGCACATATGTTTGTGATCACATAGGTACTGTGTTGAGAAACAGCATGTGCAGAGAGACCCCGTGAATTGCTGGTCCATATCATTTTATGGTCACTTAACTTTTCTTTCCATTTTATAATCCACTATTTTTATGAACCAGAAATTTAAAGTTATACTATTAAAATGTTAAAGTACTTTCATAGCATCTTACTGGATTGTCACAAGTTTAGTGCTACATGTAAATTATACTGATAAAGCTATTATGACAGTTGTAATGCTTTAACATACTGACATTTTACAATACTTCTTTCAGTGTATTTTTGTAAGAATCCATGAAAAGAGAAACAACAATTATTAGAAACAATTTGAAATCAAGTTTTTAGATAATTTGAAATCAATGTTTATCATTTTTTAAGAGGTAAACAAATAACAAAAAAAAATCCCCAAATGTGGTACAATAAGCAACTCTCTCGATGAGGTTCCCTAGGGCAAAGAAGATGGCTTTGATGCTGAAGGAGGACCCTGTCTCACTTGGTAGGAGAGGGTATATTTATCTTGTCAACAACACTATGTACAGGATGGTTTTCTATGAATAAAGTTCAAAGGAAAATAGAGGAAATTTTCAACTTATCTAGAAATCTATATTATATTGTGTCAAAGACAATAGGAGCTTTCAAGGCTGGTTTTGTTTTGACCAAGTAACAGTTAGTTACACACTGTTATAATTGTAGACATTTTCTTATGTCTGCAGGAATAAAAATGTAAAACTAAAATGTTAGTCATATGCCTCTGCTGTGCAGAGGGATGATAATTCTTTTGTATATTCTTTAATGTTATTGTAAAATATAAAGTAACTTTTACCTATTTGCTGTGGGCAGGTCCTCAGTGCAATGGTTTATAGCAAGTCAGTCTCTGGCATTAACAGGCTCTTGCTTGCTCTCTAAGTGTTTCAAGCGACATGAATATGAAACACTGGAAGGCAAGAAAAATAACCATAATAGCATTGTGTTAGCAAAACTGTATTTCACTTATTCCTGTGGATATTTCTTGCTAGTACCAATGGTACTGTAAAAAGTGAATGTTCCAGCCTTAACATTCCCTGGAAGGCGCGCTGTCAAGAACTTGGAGTCCTGTCAGGCATGTTCCTGTTTCTAAGTATTTTTCTTTTTTAGAAAATAAATGGCAGCTTTGTAACAGAGGAGATGAAGTAGAAAATGTCAGTACTATCTCATGCTCAGTAAACGTAAACTTTACATTGATTTATTGAAGTAAAAAAAATAACTACTTCCACTCACTGTGTGCATACAACCACACATTTGCATTTATAGAAAACTCACAAAATTCAAAGGATTTGGGTAAATACAACACATTTGCCTCTTTGTAAGTTATTTGCAATGAATTGTTCTTCATAATTAAGTACAAGAAAAAATGTATCTTTCAAAATTCAACTTAAGTTTGGACCAAGAATGTATTAAATAAGAACAAATGAACTAACCAACCAAACAAAAATGTTAAACTATCCTGGCTCCTTGCCTCTTGACAGTGCTGCTCTTACATAGGCTCATTCCTGTTTGCACAGAAGGCTTCTGTCTTCTGGAAGCTGAAAACCGAATACTGTGGATGTGGCGACTTGTCAGCCTGTGTACTTAGGACAATGATAAGCTGCCAGTTGAGTGGGATAGCAGGATGCTTACCCCCAAAAGGGAACACTGTGGTGATGACTTGTATTATACATTCTCTGTAGTTAATAAAGTTGTTATTTTTATAACCATGATTATATTATTATTCTTAATAATAATAAAATATTTTACCAAAATGTCTCCTTTTTCATTTATAATTATATGTGTAGACGAATTTGTAACTGTCCTAGGATTTTAAATTGACAAGCAGCAGCAACTTGGATTTGTTGACAGAAATGCCATGCATTTTGTTATAAGAAATATAAAATGTCTATATAAATCTACATAACAATTATATTTTCTTCAGACTTCTTTCCATGGGATGGTCAGTGGTCGTCAGAAAATCATTAATATCTCTGGCTTTGGAAATCTCAAGTGAAAATTGGATTATATTGTGTCATTGTTTAGATTTGCTAGGAAGCTACTTTGCTATATTTTGCAACTATTTACAAAATATTATAAATATCACCGACTTTCTCATATAACCATAAATTATGAAATTGTTTTAATTTTTAATTGATTTATGGTCTCTTTCAGGGATCTAAATAATTTCACAATACATATGAATCTAAAGAGCTTATTTACCTCAATCTGGAAGAATTAATTATTAATATTCTAATGAAGAGTCCTGAAACACCATTTATTATTCCTAGGTTTACCATACCATTTCTCCCCAACCCAATGACTGTAAACAATAGGTATTCTTGTATAGGTTCTGATTTCAAATGATGAATCATATATAACTTGACAGATGTAGTAAAACAGCTGATTATTTTAGTGATTATGCTTAAGATAGAATATGTTCACTTGTTCATTTATGTCAGTATAATGTTTAAGCATGTATACAATGAATTAAAAGAATTCACTTTATTCTCTAAAAGTCTATCTCATGTATTCTCTTTCAAGTAAAAAGTCCACAAAGCTTCTTTAAGAGATGGTATTTGATAATTTTCTCAATGGGAGAGCAAACTTCATAAGGAAACTCAGAGTTTGGGTTCCTAATGCAGCATTGTTTACTCTTCTATATGGTGAAGCTCTAATTAATCTCTAATTAATCACTAAGTGTTATGATTTTACAGTAATTATTCACATGTTTAAAGAATAGTAACTCGTGTTTTTTTGTAGAAGTTCTTAGATCTATGTTCATCGAGGGGTTAGAGATGCTGAATTAAAGTAATATTTTAATGTGCATTTAAAATTTTTATTTAGTATTTGAATAATTTATACATGTATACAATATAATTTCATCATATTCACTGCCCTCTCAACTCCTCCTAAATCACTTCATATCATCTCCTAACATCATGTCATTTATTAATATGACCCACTGAGGCCAATTAGAGCTGTCTATGTGCACATGTGTGTGAGGAAGTCCACCATGGCCCGGTAATTAATTCCTATTTGTCCAAGACCCTAAAAAAAAAATCCCTTCAATCTGCATTCCCTCCACGCATTGGTCCAGGAGTTCTCTCAGGGTTCTCTGCCATTAATCTCCTAACAACACCATCCTTCAACTAAGCAGCTCTCCACGCGCTCTCCACACCCTCTTCATCAATGACAAACTTGGCGTGCATAAGTAACCACAAAAGTTTTACACCAAAGAGCCTGTGTTTATCTTTTGCTGTTTACATTCACAAATATTCCTATTGCATGTGCTATTTTCCAAAGAATAAATTCATTACAAGTTAATAGTGAGTTTGTAGTAAGGAAGGGAAAAATTGAGAGTATGATGTATGTGTTTGTGCCTATAGTACGTCTAGTGAGATAGAGAAATAACAACAAATAAAACTCATTTTATTTCATAGAACTTGAAAAGAATAATATATTATTAATTAATTGCTAACATACAATTTAACAAGTAGAAAACGTCATTTAAAAAACAAATTAGCACTGTAGCAATACAAACTGAACTGCTTGCTGCAACTCCAGACCAGCCTTGGATCTTTAACTCTCTAATATTCTTAAATAACTAGACTTTTACATTCACTATCTTCAGACATTCTCAAACGTAATCTTTGCACCCGTGTTCACTAGCTTTTCTCTCATATCACTAATCGTTCCCATTTCACTTTGTACCTTTGTGTCTACATCCTAATCACCCCTCTACAACTCACCAGCCACTCATATAGTACATGCCCATTCCCATAGTGTGTAGTCATAATGACTGGACTGGGCCAGGCCTGCTCTACTGGGCATTATTTTTAATGTTCATTGGGTTGTACTTGTTTGTGCTTTAGAAACATGAACAATGTCTTGCTAGGGACATTTCTATAGTCTTTATTGTTCAGAGCGGTAAAAAATATAATGGTGGTAAAAACATTTTATAATCAGCAATATAAAATACACTGTCTTTGTATTTATTTTAATTGGTTAATTCATTTACTTTACATCCTTACATCCTGACCACAGTTTCTTTTTTTTTAATTGGTTATTTTATTTATTTACCTTTCAAATGCTATCCCCCTTCCTGGTTTCCCCTTTGCAAACCCACTATCTCTTCCCCATTTCTATGAGGGTGCTCCCCCACCCACACACCCACTCCTGCCTCACTGCCCTAGCATTCCCCTATGTTGGTGCATATTCTCCCATTGATGGCATATAAGGCAATCCTCTGATACATACACAGCTGGAGCCATGGGTCACTCCATGTAAACTCTTTCGTTGGTTGGTCATTTAACCCCTGGGAACTCTTGGAGGAACTGGTTGGTTGGTATGGTTGTTCTTCCTACGGGTTTGTGAACCCCCTTCTGCTTCTTCAGTCCTTCCACTAACTTCTCCATTGGGGTCACTGTGCTTAGTCTGATGGTTGGCTGTGAGCATCTGCTTCTGTATTAGTCAGGCTCTGGCAGAGCCTCCCAGGGGACAGCTATAGTAGTAACTGCCAGGAAGCACTCCTTGGCATCAGCAACAGTGTCTGGGTTTGGTGTTTGTAGATAGGATGGATCCCTAGGTGGGACAGTCTCTGGATGGCCTTTCCTTCAATCTCTGCTCTGTGCATTGTCCCTGCATTTCCTTTAGACAGGAGCAATTCTGGGTTAGTATTTTTGAGATGAGTGGGTAGCCCCATCCCTCAACTGGGGGCCATGCCTAACCTCTGGATATTGTCTCTACAGATTCTCTCTCCCCTTTGTTGGGTATCTCATCTACTATCATCCCAGTTGATTCCTGTGAGCCTCTTGCTTTCCTGACATCTGGGACTGTCTATCTGCTATCCCTAGTTCCCCATCCCCCACTGCTACTCACCTCCATCCAAATTTCTGACCATCTGTACTTCTCCCATCCCCTGTCTCCTCCCACACCTAATTCTGCCCCATACTTTTCCCCTGCCCTTCCTCTCTCCCTTCAAGGTCCTTCCCTCCTTCTTCCTATGAGAATGTTGTTCCTCTTCTAAGACTGAAGCATCTATATTTTTGGTCTTCCTTCTTCTTTAGCTTCATATCTGACCATAGTTTCTCCCTCCTTTCTTCCTGGTCCTCGTCTCCCCACCCCCACATACCCCTCTTCCCTTTCTCTTCAGAAAAGGGAGGCCTCCCATGGATATCAACCAGCCTGGGCACAAGCAAGTTGAAAATGCAGTCTCCCTTTTGAAGGCTTAATACTGTTTCCAGGAGATTTTAATTTGTTTAAAAATTTTGCAATTATTACTAAGGACCATAAATGTTTTTGTAAATATATTTTTTTATTTTCTATATTCTTTGTTTACATTCCAAATGTTTTCCCCTTTCCCAGTCCCCCCCCCCCATATGTCCCACAGGTCCTCTTCTCTCCATCCATTCTATCTTCCCCCCTTCCTTTTCTCTGTCCTGGTACTCCCCTACAATGCTGGATCAAGCCTTTCCAGGATTAGGGCCCTCATCTTCCTTCTTCATGGGAATCATTTGATATGTTAATTGTGTTGTGAGTATTCACAGATTCTGGGCTAATTAATATCCACTTATCAATGATTGCATTCCATGTGTATTCTTTGTGATTGGGTTACCTCACTTAGGATGATATTTTCCAGTTCTAACCATTTGACTAAAAAAATCATGAATTCATCGTTTTTAATTGCTGAGTAGTATTCCATTTTGTAAATATACCACATTTTCTGTATCCACTTCTCCACTGAGGGACATCTGGGTTTTTTCCAGCTTCTGGCTATTATAAATAAGGCTGCTATGAACATAATGGAGCATGTGTCCTTATTGCATGCTGGGGAATCCTCTGGGTATATGCCCAGTAGAGGTATAGCAGAGTCCTCTGGAAGTGTCATATCCAGTTTTCTGAGGAACTGCCAGACTGATTTCCAGAGTGGTTGTACCATCTTACAATCCCACCAGCAGTGGAGGAGTGTGCCTCTTTCTCCACATCCTCACCAACACCTGCTGTCTCCTGCGTTTTTAACCTTAGCCATGCTGACTGTGTGAGGTGAAATCTACAGCTGATAAACAACTTCAGCAAAGTGGCAGGTTATAAAATCAACTCAAGCAAATCTGTTGCCTTCCTATACTCAAAGAATAAGCAGGCTGAGAAAGAAATTAGGGAAATGACACCCTTCACAATAGCCACAAACAATATAAAGTATCTTGGTGTGACTGTAACCAAACAAGTGAAACATCTATACGACAAGGACTTCAGGTCTCTGAAGAAAGAAATCGAAGAAGACCTCAGAAAATGGAAAAAATCTTCCATGCTCTTGGATTGGCAGGATTAATATAGGGTCGTGAATTTTAAGGCTTACATTTAATTGCATCATTTGTATTTGAGTAAGTAAATGGGACTGTTTTCAAATGACTTATGAATTGTAAATACTAGTTGTCACTGGGAAACTATTTTGTTTTTATTAACTGATACATAGAAATTATGCATAGTATTTACAGGCAGAGTGTGATATTTGACAGTGGGCACATTGTACAATGTTTGAGGCATGGTAAGTATATTTCCTTGAACCCACGTCATCTCTTCATAATTGCTCTAATGTTTTAAAATAAACTAGGCTTATTTATTACCTTGAGTAATGTCTAGTTGCTCACGAGAATGCCTTGCTTTGCTCCTTCTCCTTCATGTGTGGTCACAGTTGACCTATGACTTTACTGGGACAGACTTGCTTTATTGGGCATTATTTTTAATATACATTGGGTTCCACTTAATTTGTGGGTGAAATGTGATTTAGTATCTGTGGGTCAACTTATCTTCATCCTCCAACTTTACCCTGATTCTGGTATCCACCCTTCTACTCTCACTATCTTTGAGACTGTGTTTTAAAAGCTGCATCTGTGAGTAAGATTATAGCATTTGCCTTCCTGTTTCTGGCTTATTTCAAGCAATGAAATGATCACCAGTTCCATCTTTGGTGTTGCAAATAGCTCAATTTAATTTTTATGTCTTAATAATATTCTACTATGTTGATCTGCCATACTTCCATCATAATTAATGGATAAATGGATAACTTTCCTATCTCATCTCGAATGAAATGTGCTGCAATGAATTTGAGAGTGAGGATCCCTCATTAGCAGACAGATTTCATTAATAATAGGGAGATTGCCGAATTGTGTAGTTCTTCTATTTTAGTTTCTGAGCAATTTCCTTCTTGTTTTCCACAATGGCTAAGCTAATGTACACCAGCATTCCACTTTTCCTACCCTCTCAGCTCTTGTTTTGCTTTGTGGGTTTTTGAAAGTCATTCTTATGGTGAAATGGTGGCTCATTGTGGTTGAATTTATGTTTCTGTGATGATTGGTGATGTTGAGCGCATTTTTATATATGTGCTGTCCATTGACCTCTTCTTTGTCGAGTGTCTGCTGACTGCTGCTTTATGTTGTCTAAAGATTGGGCTATTTCCATGCCCAGTCTTTCCACTTTGCTGTAGTCAGCTGAGAATTGTACATACTGTAAGTATTAGCCTCAGGTCACTTGTGCACTTTATCCTTATTTTCTCCAGTACCATGAGCTGTCTTTTCCATTTTGTCTTTTCCATTGATGCTTTCTTTGGCTGTGCAGAAGGTTTTTAGTTTGTCATCCTATTTTTATAAGTATATTTTTGTTCTTGGACCTCTTTTTTTTTTCTTAATTAAAAAAAACATTTCCAATTGTAATGTGTTGAAGTATATTTATTATGTTTTATTTTAGTAGTTTAAGAGTTTAGGGTTTTCGTGTAAGTCTATAATACATCTAAATTATAATTGAGATGATAACAAACCATTAGTTTAGTTTGAATTAGTTTGATTCAATGAGCAGTTCGGATAAAGTTGTATTCTTCATACGAACGGATGTTTCCCAGCATCTGTTTTGCAATACCTCTCTCTCTCTCTCTCTCTCTCTCTCTCTCTCTCTCTCTCTCTCTCTCTCTCTCTCTCTCTCTCTCTCCCTCTCCCTCTCTTTCGGTTTTTTTGAGACAGGGTTTCTCTTTATAGTTCTGGGTGTCCTGGAACTCACTCTGTAGACCAGGCTGGTCTCGAACTCAGAAATCCACCTGCCTCTGCCTCCCAAGTGCTGGAATTAAAGGCATACACCACCACTGCCCAGCACCTTTTCTCAACACTTTAAAAAGATCAACTCAGTGTAGATAGGTGAGGTTTCTTCTAAGATGTCTATACTATTTAATTATTCACTTTCTCACTGTATCTCAATATTATAATTTATTTTGTTTTATATTTTATATTTTATAAAAATATAATACATTATATTTATTGGAAAGTTTTAATGATGATATCACGGTGGTAAATTTTGAACTCAGGAAGTATAATTCCTTAAGCTTTGTTCCTTTCATTGAAGATGAGTTTGGCAATTTAATTTTGTTTCTCATTTAATATTAATTTTAAGATTGTTGTTTTCCTTGATATGTGAAGAGTATCATTAGGATACTTTAAAATCAGAAGTAAAATTGTGTGTGTTTCTATGTTAGTCAATGCCACATGTTCTTGAGTACCCAGAGTCCAGAAAAGGACATTGTATTTCCTGGAGCTGGAGTAACAGTGTTCATGAGCCATGTGATGCAAACTCTGGTTCTGTATAAGATCAGGATGCTCTCACACTCACTAAGCCATCTATCCAGGCACATTTAAATAATACAGTATTTAAATAATAAGTAGGATGTAAAAAAATTATTTCTTTGATCATCTGATATTGGTGGCTAGAAGCACATTCAAATTTTAAATGTCAGTTTTGTATCTTGGAACATGGCTCAAGTATTTCAAATACTTTTCTGCTTCTCATAATGATAATATTGATTTTTTCCTTTGTTGTATTGATATGATACATCATGTACATTGTTTTGTATATGTTGAGCCAGCCTTGGAACAGAACATTGATTACTGATTATTTGTTGGATTTTGTTTGCTATTGCTTTAGGGATTTTGCATTTATGCTAATCTGAAATAATTTTAGGACTTTTGTGTATGCTTGTCTAGTTTTAGTATTAGCCTAATTTTGCACTGAGAAAGTATGTTCTAAAAATGAGTAAATATTGACTCTGAAAAGTTTATATTTTTCAACAGTGGTGGCACATGCCTTTAACTCAAGCACTCTGGAGACAGAATCAGGCAGATCTCCTGAGCTAAAGGACAGCCAGGGCTACACAAAGAGACCTATTCTCAAAAAATAGTTATACTTGATAGACTTGAAGTTATTGTCATACTGTTGTATTCCTTAGCTGCCTGCAGCTATTACGAACTGGGTTGCTGGAACAGAAGCTAAGGGATGGATGGGGAAGGGGCGAAAAGAAGAAGGGCCAAGACAATATTTCACTGATCAAGGCCGGAAACTTTAATGGTGCCAGACCTTTTAACAGTTTGGGCAAACCCTTCCCCCCTACCCCCCGCCCCCAGACTCCTGGCTGAGTTCTGATGGAAGTTGTCTAGTTTCTCTTGGAGGTCCTCATCTTGACTGCTCAGGCAGCTGGGTGGGTCACCTGCTTAATTCAGGAATTCCTAGACCTGGAGGAACAATGAACTTAACCTTCACTGAACTTCTCCACCCTAAGATAAAAATTCCTGCTTTAACCTACTTCCCTATTATGTCCTAAAGGCAGATTCCTGCCTGAAGCCAGGGATTGTCCTTGACCAATGTCAAACTCAAACCACATATGTGACTGCCCCAATATGGCTCTGTACATCATACATTTCTTTCACTTGTCTGGTTAGATTTACCACAAGGTCTTTTATATTACTTGAGGTTATTGTGAAGGGAGTTATTTCCCTAATTTATTTCTCAGCCTGTTTATCATTTGTATCAAGTAAGGCTACTGATTTATATTTTTATATCTTGCTGCTTTGCTAAAGTTGTTTATCAGTGGAGAAGTTCTCTGGTAGAATTTTTGGGGCCACTTATATATACTATCATATCATCTGCAAATAGTGATACCTTTACTTCTTCTTTGCCAGTTTGTATCCACTTGATCTCTTTTTGTTGTCTTATTGTTCTAGCTAGCACCTCGAGTGCTACATTGAATAGATATGGGGAGACTGGGCAGCCTTGTCTTTTCACCAATTTCAGTGGGATTGCTTCATGTATGTCTCCATTTAATTTGATATTGGCTGTTGGTTTGCAGTAAATTGCTTTTATTATCATTAGGTATGGACCTTGAATTCCCAATCTCTCCAATAACACCAATGAAGGGGTGTTGTATTTTGTCAAATACTTTTTCTGCATCTAAGAAGATGATCAAGTGATTTTTTTCTTTGCGTTTGATTATATAGTGGCTTATGTTAATGGATTTTGGTATATTAAACCAACCTTGCATCCCTTGGATGAAGCCTACTTGATCGTGGTGAATGATGGTTTTGTTGTGTTCTTGGATTCAGTTAGCAAGAATTTTATTGAGTATTTTTGCATCAATATTCATAAGCAAGATTGGTCTGAAGTTCTCATTTTTGGTTGGGTCCTTGTGTGGCTTAGGTGTCAGAGTAATTGTGGCTTCATAGAATGAGTTAGGTAGTGTTCCTTTTCTTTCTATTTTATGGGATAGTTTGAGGAAAATTGGTATCAGGTCTTCTTTGAAGGTCTGGTAGAATTCTGCACTAAATCCATCTGGCCCTGGGATTTTTTGGTTGTGAGGTTTTTAATCACTTCCATTTCCTTGTGTGATATAGGCTTGTTTAGATAGCTTATCTACTGTTGATTTAACTTTGGTATGTAGTATCTGTCTAGAAAACCATCTATTTCAACTAAATTTTCCAGTTTTATTGAGTATAGGCTTTTATAGTAGTATCTGATGATTTTTGAATTTCCTCCATTTCTGTTGTTATGAATCCCTTTTCATTTCTGACCTTGCTAATTTGAATACTGCCTCTCTGCCCTTTAGTTAGTTTGGCTAGGGGCTTATCTGTTGATTCTCTCAAAGAACCAGCTTCTGGTTTTGTTGATTCTTTGTATTGTTTTCTTTGTCTTTATTTGGTTGATTTCAGCCCTGAATTTGACTATTTCCTGCTTTCTACTTCTCTTTGGTGAGTTTGCTTTCTTTTGTTCTAGAGCTCTCAGGTGTGCTGTTAAGTAGTAAGTATAAGATCTCTCTCTCCAGTTTCTTTACCAGGGCACTAGGTGCTACAAACTTTCCTCTTAGCACTGCTTTCATTGTGTCAAATAAGTTTGGGTATGATGTGTTAAAATTTTCATTAAATTCCAGGATGTCTTTTTTCTTTCTTTATTTCTTCCCTGACCAAGTTATCATTGAGTAAAGAGTTGTTCAGTTTCCCCAATTATGTGGGCTTTTTCCACAGATGTAGCTTATGGAACCTACAATTCTCATAATTCCTCCTCGATTATGTAATTTTTGGTGTTATTGAAGAACAGCCTTAGGCCATTGAGATCTTATAGGATACATGGTATTATTGAGATCTTCTTGTATCAGTTTAGGGTTGTCTTGAGACCAATTATATGGTCAGTTTTGGAGATGGTACCATGAGATGCTGAAAAGAAGGTATATTCTTTTGTTTCAGGGTGAAATGGTTTGTAGATATCTGTTAAATCCATTTGGCTCATAACCTCTCTTAGTTTTACTGTGTCTCTGTTTAGTTTCTGTTTCAATGGCCTGCCCATTGGGGAGAGTGGGGTATTAAAGCCTCCCACTATTATTGTCTTGGGTTCAATGTGTGTTTTGAGCTGTAATAAAGTTTCTTTTATGAATGTGAGTGCTCAGTCTCTCAAGAAAGTAATCAAAGAAGATCTCAGAAAATGGAGAGATCTTCCATGCTCATGAATTGGCAGAATTAATGTAGTAAAAAATGCCCATCCTAGCAAAAGATTCAATGAAATCCCCATCAAAATTCCAAAACAATTATTCAAGACATGGAAAGAGTAATTCTCAAATTCATCTGGAAAGGCAAAAAACCCAGAACATCAAAAACAATTCTTAACAATAAAAGAATGGCTGAGGCAGTCACTATCCCTGACCTCAAGCTTTACTGCAGAGTAATAGTGATAAAAACTGCATAGTATTGGTACAGAGACAGACACATTGATCATTGGAATAGAATTGAGGACCCAGAAATAAAACACATACTTACAGACACTTGATCTTTAACCAAGAAGCCAAAAAATATACAATGGAAAAAGGAAAGCATCTTCAATAAATGGTGCTTGTCTAACTGACTGTCTGTATGTAGAAAAATGAAAGTAGACACATTTGTCACCTTGCACAAAGCTCAAGTCCAAGTGGATCAAGGACCTCAATATAAAACCAGATATACTGGATCTAATAGAAGTGAAAATTGAAAGAGACTTGAACTCATTGGCACAAGGGGAAATTTCCTAAATATCTCCAATGGCTCATGCTCTAAGATCAAGAAGTGATAAATGGGACTTCATGAAACTGCAAAGCTTCTGTAAGGCAAAAGACATAATCAATAAGACAAATCAGCAACCCACAGATTGGGGCAAAAAAACTTCACTAATCCCACATCCAATAGAGGGCTAATATCCAAAATATATATAAAGAGCTCAAGAAGCTACTCTCTCTCTCTCTCTCTCTCACACACACACACACACACACACACACACACACACACACACAAACTTCACTAATCCCACATCCAATAGAGGGCTAATATCCAAAATATATAAAGAGCTCAAGAAGCTAATCACACACACACACACACACACACACACACACACACACACACACAAACCCAAACAACCCAATCAAAAATGGGGTATAGAACTAAACGGAGATTTCATAACTGAGGAATCATGAATGGCTGAGAAGCACTTAAAGAAATGTTCAAAGTGATCAGAGAAATGCAAATCAAAATGACATTGAGATTTCACCTCACACCAATCAGAATGGTTAAGATCAAAACCTCAAGTGACAATGTATATTGGAGAGGATATGGAGAAAGAGGAACACTCTTCCATTGCTTGTGGGATTGCAAACTGATACAACCAGTCTGGAAATCAATCTGGAGGTTCCTCAGAAAATTGGAAATAGATCTACCTGAAGACCCAGCTATACCCAAAAGATGCCCTACAGTGCTATAGGGGCAGGTGTTTCACAATCTTCATAGTGACCTTATATGTGATAGCCAAAAGTTGGAAACAACCTAGATGTCCCACGACAGAAGAATGGATACAGAAAATGTGACTCATTTATACAATGGAATACTACTCAGCTATCAAGAATGAGGACATCCTGAATTTTGCAGGCAAATGGATGGAAATAGAAAATATCATACTGAGCGAGGTAACTCAGACCCAAAAGGACATGCATGATATGTACTCACTAGTAAGTGGATATTAGCCAAAAAAAAAAAAAAAAAAAAAGCACAAAATACCCAAGATACAGTGCACAGAACTTACAAAAGTCAACAAGCTGAAGTGCCCAAGTAAGGATGCCTCAGTCTCAGTTGGGAGGGAGAAGAAAGCAATCACTAGTGGGGAGTGAGGGAAGGACCTGGGAGAGAAAGTGGACGGGGCGAGGAGGGAGTGAGGGTGTGGGGGGATAGGCAAACCTGATCTGGTATTGGGTTAGGGAAAAGGACTGAAGCCCTGAGGGCCAGCAGAAAGAATGGAAACAGGCAACCTTGAGAGATAGGTTGGGGGGGACCCTCCAGAGTTCACCAGATACCTGGGAGGTGAGAGACTCTCAGGACTCAAAAGGGGAGTCATAGATGAAATGCCTGACGGTGAGGAGAGGGAACTTACAGAGCCTACCTCCAGGAGGAAGACAGGGCATCAACTCTGACCTGTAAGTGTTCCTGTCTGAAAGAATTACAGGGATGGAAATGGAGAGGAGCCTGAAAAAAAGAAGGTCCTGGCCAAAAGTGAGATCCAGCTCAAGGGGAGGACCCAAGGCCTGATACTATTATGGAGCACTCACAAAAAGGGACCTAGCATGACTGCATTCAGGAAGAACCAACAAACAACTGGAAGAGTCAGATGCAGATATTTGCACCCAACCAATGGACAGAAGTAGCTGAACTCTGTTGTTGAATTAGGTAAGGCTGAAAGAAGCTGAGGAGAAGAGTGACCATGTAGGAGGACTTGCAATCTCAATTAATCTGGACCCCTGAGATCTCTCAAACACTGGACCACCAAACAGGCAGCATACACCAGCTGTTATGAGGCTGAACACACATGTGGTAGAGAACTGCCAGGTCTGTGTTCATTCAGAGATGATGTACCTAAACCCTCAAGAGACTGGAGGCTTCAGGGAGTTTAAGAGGTCAGGTGGGGTGGGGGTGGGGTCATCCAAGTAGAGATAAGGGGTTGGGAGGAAGAAACAGTTGGAGGGTGGATGGGGTGGGGAAATAAAATATGGAGTATATAACTAATTAATTAATTAACTAAAAATGTTTATACTTTTCTATATGTAGACTGGTTTTAAAAATTAGCATTGGGAAATTCATTTTTATTATTTTTATTTATTGAAATCATGGTAATTATAGTTTTTGCCTTCCCAGTCTTCCCTTCAGCCCTTTCTATCCACCCCCTTATTCTCTTTCAAATTCATGGCTTCCTTTCTTTTTTAATTGTTATATATTATATACATAATTGGTCTATATATATTTCCAGTACAATCTTCTTAGTCTACGTGTTACTATTGTGCATATATTTTCAGGACTGATCATTTGATCTCTCTCAAATCAATGGTCTTTTTTCTTCATACACATATATGAGCCGTATGCTAGCACACACACACAGACACACACACACACACACACACACACACCTATTTCTAGGGAGACCATGCCTGGTTCTGGCACACTAACAAACTATGCAGTCCCAGGGGGAACTGGATTTTTGTTTGCTCATAACTAAAGGTATGGGTTTTGATTGTTTTTTTGTTTGTTTGTTATTACTATTTTAGAAAATGAATTAGAGATGTGCTGGGTACATTTTCCCATCTGGTTTTTCATATAAATGGTTGAAGTCATTACCCAAAATGGGGAAATCACAGTAATTACTGCGAATATTCTTAGTCATCATGAGAATCTACTCATTGTTGTGTGTCAACTCTTCATCTGAAAAGCCTTCCACAATTTCATAATGCCAGCAGCTTTGCTAGTTAATTAACAAAAGGTTTTCATTTGATGATATGTTTAAGGTAAGAAAAATCATCACTGGCAGCATGCTATAATGAGGGAAAAGATGGGATTTTTGTATTGTTTTTTACGTATAGTTTATAGTTTCTGAAATATGTTCTCAATTGTTTCAGACCTGTGAATTTTTATATGACAAGAATTTTAAGTACAATCCTAAATTAGAAAATATGTAAAAAGAATCCTATAGTTTCACAATATTTATATCTATCAGCCATATTATATTGCTCCCAAAATATGTAATTTATACATAATTTATAGCTTACTATTATTAAAAATAGTAATTTTTAATACGAATTTATACCTCAATACTATTAAAAATAACATTTGGAAAAACACTTTAAGACATAAAAATGTAATCAAAGATTTCTAGACTGGAGAAGAATGTATAAGAACATTATTTAATATTTTTATTGTGTTGTTCAAAGGGTCACTCTAAGAAGAAATGCTCAAGTTGCTGGTTGAAAAAGTAAGAGTCTCTAAAAAAAAATTCATGGTGACACCTTAATTGGATAGTTTAGGTAACAATTCTCAATTGTGAAAGCTGAGCTTATATAAATGAACATGAAAACTCACAGCACCTCTAACGCTGAGCATTCCCTACAGGGTGAAGTAGTTAATTACAGTTACATTTCACTCACACTGGCCTTCCATGGATCACTCAAAAAACCTCGATGATGTGCAAGGTAGGGAATGGAAGGATAGGGGCTGTGAAAAAATAATTAATGAAAGAAAACAAACAAACTCACAACCTCCTCACTGAGAAAGCCACGTGTTCTCAGATACCTCATATTCTACTTTATATGACAGTAGTTAAGATAGTTTTGGATTCCAACACATATTTTAAAGCTCCAAGAGACTGATTATATAGGATAATATTTGCAATTACTTCTATAAAAAAAACAATTTTATACTCTCAGGACAATATTCTTCTTCAAATTTGAGTAATGGGGTTCTACAAACTACAATCCAGGAAAATTCAATTCATATTTATTGAATGGTCTCAGATTTCAACTCTCTTCATAATCTGCAATAACTTTATTTTTATAAAAATAACTTCTAGGAGATGCATTTATGGGATACAACTTCCCATACCAATCTTCTCTTTGCTCATTTTTTCTTTTCTAATCAAGTTGAAAAATGTTCATCCATATAGAAATATTCGAATTGCAGTTTTTGATATTTGTAACATCTATTATAACTCTTCTGTAGCTTATATTATTGTAAAATTAATTATTCTAATCAGAAAGTTTTTCTATTTGATTACCACTTAAGAATTTTTTTAAAAAAAAATGGTGCTGCTTGTTACCATTTCACTAGCATATACAATGTCACGAATAATTTTAATTTTCCATTTTTGAAAATAGTGATATAAGAAAAAGAAAGAAAATGGTTAATATATAAACAAAGAAATTAGGGAAAGTATTTTAAAAACTACATGAGGGAGGGAGGGATCTGGGCAGGAGGGGGAGGAGGAGGGGGAAAGAAAACATGATCAGGCATTAGGGGTATGGGGGGAGGAACAGGGAAGAAGCCCTGAGGGCCAGCAGAATGAATGAAAATTTGCAACTTCAGGGAGTGGGGTGGGGAGACCCCCTAGCAGACCTGGGAGGTGAGAAACTCTGAGGAACTTGTAGAGCCCACCTCCAGTAGAAAAACAGGGCATCAAGTGGAGGGATGGATTGCCACCCCACAATCAAAAATTCTGACCCAGAGTTGGTCTTGTCTAAAAGAACTGCAGAGATAAATAGTGGAGAAGAGACTGAGGGAAAGGAGGTACAGTGACCCGTTCAGCTTGGGATCCATCTCAAGGGGAGGCCTGACTCTATCAGACAGAAGCAGGCCCAAGAAGCCCAACAAGCAGCTCAATGAGTCAGATGCAGATACTAGTGCCCAACCATTGCACTGAAGACAGAATGCCCTGTGGGTGAATTAGGGAAAGGCTAGAAAAGCTAAGGAGGAGGGTGGTGACCCATAGGAAGACCAGCAGTTTCAACTAACCCATACCCCTGAGATCTCTCAGACACTGAGCCACTAACCAGGCAGCATACAAGTGTTGGTCCGAGCTCCTGCACCGCCCCCCCTAAAAAACCTTATACAGCAAAGGACTGCCTGGTCTGGCCTCAGCAAGAGATGTGCCTATCCCTTGAGGGACTTGAGGCCCCAGGGAGTGGGGAGGCCTAATGGGCATGGGGTGGGGACATTCTCTAGGAGACTGGGGTTGGGGTAAGGAATGGGATGAGGAACTGTGGGTGGGTGGACTGCTTGGGGGATAATGACTGGACTGTAAGAAAATAAAAGTAATCTACTATGTGTGATCTGAAAGAATATTCATAAAGATATATCACCCAAAGAAAGGTCAAGGAAGGTTCATAAAAGTGTCGCTCTTTGCCAGGCTTTCTTTTTGTTTTTTCTAATTCATAGTCACTTTCATTTCTCCAGTTTGCTATTAAAATGTAATATGATGAGTTACCCTAAAGTTTAGCACGTAAGAAGAATAACATGTGAGTGGAGGAATCTAGTCACAGTGTTCTATTTTTATAATTTTACCTCCTCTGATGTCTCTTTAAACCTGTTAAATCCCACAATGATATTTTTCTAACTTTATTGAGGTATGATTGACAAAGAAATACATATTTAGAAAGTAAAGATGGTGGTTGACATATGTATACACCGTGAAATTATTATAATAAACTATTACCATAGCTATCACCTTCCAATGTTAACATTTGGGCAGGTGTGGGAGATTGTAATGAGAACATTTGTCTTTTGTGCTCAACAACAGAGTGTCTAAACTAGTTACCATGCTTCCATTAAATCTCCTGTGCTTATTCATCTTATGACTGTAAGTTTGTATGCTTTGAGCAAAAATAGAGTAGAACATAACGTCTCCTTTAAAGGCTTTCTTACCTTCAAAGAGCTCAGCATCTTTCCAGTGCCACTCCCTAGAGCTAAAAGATACCGGGAACTTCACCAAGGCAGCTGAGCTGTCCCCGCACCTTCCCGCTGGGTTGCTCCCTCTGTTTATGAACCCAATGTGTCCAAACCAGAACGTCAATTCCCACTTGTTTTTAAAATTCCCAAACAAAAATGTTGTCCAAGTTTTCTCCTATATCATCACCCAGATATCAATTATACCTCCTTTCAATGTCTTAAATCATCTAACACGTCTTCCTCTCCAATGGGCTCACCTTTCTCAAGTTATTATTTTCTTCTACCTTAATTAGAACAATACTTCTAAGACTTGTTTCTGAACCTAAATGCATCTTTTATTCAAATTTAATGTGCAACTAAAAATATGTCTGTCATTTTCTAACTAAAATTTCTTTAATAATTACCCATTGGTTGGTCAAAAGTTGAATCAATTGTATCTGAATATCTAACTGATCAGTCACACTGTCTCCTTTTACCCACTCTGCTGCAGTTTCTATGGGCCCCTTCAGTTCTGGACGTTGACTGAACTCCTTTCCTTAAAACCTTTACATTTGCTACTCTTTTTTTTTTTGTCTGGAATGATCCTTCCTCCCACAGTTTTTGCCTGACTAATATCAAATTCATCCAGCTTAAAAATCACCAAATATCCCCCCACCCACCTTGCTGACTCAATTATGCATTCCAAAGCATGATGCATTTTTATTTCAGGACAATTACCTCAGTAAACTTAGTTTTTGGATATATACATTTTGATGTTATTTGCACATACACACACACACACAGTACACACACAAACTCTACAAATACTAACAGTGGTACTTCTATTAAGCTATACGTTCTGCAGGAATAGAGGCGGCTAGGTCTGTATTTGCCTATGATTTTTTAGCACTTGGTCAGAACTACAACACACATAAACATTTGCAACGATTTTTCCTTCACTTCTAAAATGCAATCTAAAATGTATCTTAATCACATTTACTCTTTTAAAAATGGCATCTAAGAGTCCCTTTGGTGGTCCCTGAAGCGGTCGGTGGCTTTCAATGGCTTCTGTCATGTATCTGCTTTACATCAACATGTAAGCACTGGTCTCCAACTGTGACCATGTAAGGCCTGGGGACACAACTGTAAGTAAACAAGTCTTGGCTCTTCTATGTCTGAAAAAATATAAGCCTGGGAGACAGAGATAGAGCAGGAATGTGAGCGAATTAGCAGACAACTGCAAATAGCTGATGGGCACGTGGGAACATTGTAAAGATTTATTTATTTATTTATTTATTTATTATTTATTTGTACTGTTTTTGAACTGATTCTTTTTTAATCTTATGAAGATTGTCATAATCATGAAAATTTGGATATTTATTTTATGAATCCTTTTATCATCTCATTAATAGCTCTTTAAATGGGTTCAGAGTTCTCTATTTTTAGTTTTGCATATTTCCTCAAGTTTCCAGATTTTTAAGCTGAAAATTATGTCTCTCCTTCCGTCAATTCCCTGCTAATTAGAAGCAAGATCTGTGTGTGAAACTAAACTGTTTTATCATGAAGTGTTTTAGTTATAGTTGAGGATGAAGATAGTGTAGTAGCAATACATGAGACTTCTCTGTGCTGCCTAATTGTCTGGCATTGTTTGATCTCTTTCAGTCATCATTACTATTTCACAAATGCAGATTCAGCAATGGTATCTTTTTGATGAAAAAAATTTCTAGTAATTTACAAAAGGAACATTTAGGAGTGGATTCTCCCACAATATTAACTATATTTGATCATTTCGTTTCTATCATTGTAAACAGTTAACATTTAATTAATTGTTTTCTGTTAAAAGCTGGAAGAAAGGGAACGTAGTTAAAGAACACACTCCTATCATCCAATAGGATACAAAGGTGCACACGTTAGAGGTCAGAGGCCACTCTGCTTTTGGAGAAGGCCTTACTGAATGGTCACTGAAGTGTCAGCTCCAGGAGCCTGGTCTCCTCCTCCTTAAATATGAAAATGGAAATAAGTGGAAAGATCATGACACTTATTACTATGGTGTGTCCAGGCAAGGTCCACCTAGAATGGCATTATACTGCCTCATTAATGAGAAAAGCACAACTATTGGGAAAAGTAAGAACCTTATGAGATTTATTAAGAACTGTGCAGAAATAAACAAACAAATAAACAAAAAATAGCACTCATATTGTCGCCACTAAGAACAAAGCTCAGAATTTTGAAACCCCGAAAAGCAATAATAGTTCCTGTCTTCACCACAGATACTCCAACATATGACATACAAGAGATACCTTCAAAGAATATTCAAATTTTATACATAGAGTCACTCCCCAGTGTACTGCCAGGAATTTTTGAGAACTGAAAATGCACTCTTTTTGTTTTACAAAGGAAAAAAGAAGCAACTGAAAGTTATGACTTGGCCAGGATCATACAGTCAGAGACAGCCAGTACTGGAAAAAAAAATCTATAATTTCTTAAATGCAAAATGTTAGTTTCATTATTTACTTATTCTGTAACTGAAATCATATGCATAAGACATACCGTACTGAAATGTAATTGAAACTGTAAAGAATTTTTGTGTTTTGTAAAAATAGTTAACCAAATATAAATCATTTTCTAAGGAAAGAAATAAAAAGAACAAATGTATCTTACTGAGTGATATTTTGACCAAGTCCTCTCAAGTGTACTTGTTGCAAAGATATTTATTTGTTTCTATATTTATTTACATACAATTCTTGATATATGGTTTTGCTGGTCTTGATATGAAGATCCTTTCGTTAGCCCCTGAAAGCTATAATTCCAGGTGTATGACATTAGGCTTAAGTCCTTTAACAGAAAATTCTGTGAGGCAGGAGCTTTATGCGCTTACTAATTAATAAGAATTTCTCCACCCTTATGAATGTATTAATATGATGATGATCTTATACAATGTTTATCTTTCCCTCTCTCCTTCCATTTTCTCTCTTTCTCCCCTCCCCCAGCCTTTCTTGAAGGCCTCTGCCATGTTGTAACACAACGAAAGGCTCTTACCAGATGGAATACCTCAATCTTAGTCAAACTCATGTGGAAAGCCAACCCAGGTGCAATTCTAGCAAACTCCCACACCAAGAGCAAGCCAGGGATCATCTGCATTTGCCTTTGGCTCCCTTCCTAGCTCAGTTTGTGATCTGTCTTACTCTCTGACTGGGGAGGAGAACCTGGAAGACTGATTCCTTTGCAGAAGTCAAGTTGAAATACAGAGCAAAGAATATGGTAAAGCCCAAGCAACCAAGAAGTAGCATAGAAAAGAATAATGAGCACAGAGCCTTCCTTTCTCACCAGGGAACTTATCCTGCTTGGCTAATTAATTTAGAAATCTTTAGGGGCACCTGACTGATGGAGAGAGGTGACTTACATATTTAAAAACAGCTTCAGGAAACTTGTTGAGTGTACAGGGTTTGTGGTGCTTTTACCAACCTAGTTCAGGAAGATGATGAGCTGTGCTTAATACAATCATTTGAAACTCTGGATCTGTTTTTCATGAATGTAAGGCCAAGTATTAGGAGTAAAGATTTATCACGCACCATAGTATCCAATCTGAACCTTCAAACTGTGTCCAGGCATCTATATCAGATGTTCACATGCCTAAAAATCAAATCTTCCCTTGGTCTAAACCATAGTCTCTCTGTCTCTGTCTCTGCCTCTCTCTGTCTCTCTGTCTCTCTCTATATATATACATATATACATGTATATATATATATATATATATGTGTGTGTGTGTGTGTGTGTGTGTGTGTGTAAAATTATATGTCCTGACCACTTCATTCTGTTGTCCAACACACATAGTTGCATTTTCTTGTTTTGAGTGGTTTTCTGTTCCTGAATTAGCAGAGAAATTGCTGTTTTGTTGCTACCATAATAATGTGGACTTCAAGTTAGCCAGTTAAAATCTTAGACCCTTCTTATTGCTATTCCTGGAATATAGTGATTTGGGAGCTCAAAATCTTATGATGTTTAGTTAGAAAGATTGACTTTCTGTCCACCTGGATGTTTGGCAGGTAATTCAAATAATGTACTTCAAACCTGGACCAGAGATTTCTTCTAACTTTATTTGTCCACTTCTATTCTATTTCCCAATTTGCAGAGCCTGTTGGACATCACCAAAACTAGGATCTGGGCTTAAACTCTTCAGTTTCTGGCTCATTGAATTCTGTTCTTGCTGCCCATTATTAGTTCAGCTCTCCTAGCTCTTCCTAACTAAACCTGGAAAGCAACTGTCCTTATTTTTATTTGCATCCTCACTTTGTTTGAAATTCTCTTTATTTCTCTCCTTGTCTCGTTATTCTAAAAGACAGGTGAATAGTTGCTGCTTCCCAACCTCCTTCTTGCTGTAAGAGAGATTCAGGTAAAGAACACACATGAGAAGAGAGTTTCCATTTCTACAGTCCTGTAGCCTATCATCTGCCTGGCTCCTGGTGATCTTAGAGAGCACGCCCTGACCTTCTTCCCTTCTAAGTTCCTGCTGGGGCTTGGGGGAGAGCGAGCATTGCACTTCCTTGAGAGAACACTGATGGTTTCTGGCTAATGTTTATTTTTATTTGTGCCTGTGGGTTTTTTTTTTTTTTTGCCTCAATAACATTCCCAGTATTCTGTCTTCCTGAAAGACTTCTGTCTACCATCTTCTCCACTCACTGCTAAATCCAACTTGGGTTTTCAGTCTGATCCTGAGTGGCGCCTTCTCCTAGATTTTACCCCAACCAGCTGTCTGGCTGGGTCGGAAGTTTCATGTACAGTTTTAACAACCCCCTGAAAGCTAAACATTGCCTAGAGCTAAAGCTCTATTGCTTTGAAAGTAGATTCTTTAAGGATATCCATGTAAAAACAGATGAATCAAACTTAATCTGCTCCACAGTCCATAACTGGGCTTGCTCACTGCATGCTTGGACACTGTCAGTCGAAGGCTATTTGGACAAGGTTCTCACTAGCTTGAAGCTTCTGCTTCTACCTCAGAGTTTGCAAAAAAAAAAAAATGCTCACTAACTTCAAGGAAAGTGGGTGTTACCTATAAACAACAGGTCTCATACCTCAGTGTTCCTTTCAATAATGTGAAGTTGAGGACAACACTCACTTAAACGTCTTTAAAGATAGTACGTTTTTGATTAATCATGAATATTTAGGATTGACATCACTTAGGTGCTGCTTGAATCTACACATGCTTTTCTAAGTTTTTGCTGTTTGCAAAGTAAAGTAGTTATTGTGTATTAGGCGTTTTACTTAGAAACAGAAAAGAAAACCTGATAGATGTAAAATTTATCCATTTGACTCAGATGTGGCTACAAATGAAAGAAAAACATTTCAGAACAATAATTTGATTGCATTCTTATATAACAGCAATTTGGAGGAGGCAGTCCAGAGTTGGCATATATTAACTTTACTACTTTAAGCATTTTACTTACTTTACTACTGTAAAGCATTTTACTTTATTAAATGCTTTAAAAGGACTTCTCAAGCTCCTGTCATAAGCCTGTGCTCCAGACAGCTAGCATTAGAAAAGAAAACAGGAAGTGTATTACCCAAAACCCTGATTGCCATCCTACAGAGCTCAATTCTCCTTGTCAACTTGATTGGACTTGGAATCAGCTAGGAAGCCATGGCACACGTGTCTGTGTTCATACGCACATGCTCAAAGAGGATCCACAGAATGAGGAAGACTTACCCCGGATATGCAGGATGAAATAATAAGAGGGAGAGGAGATAGCACGCTCTGGCACTCTCCTCTCTCCACTCTAAGGCCGCCATGATGAAGGCTGTGATGTAAGCTGCTGGGTCATGACAGCTCCACCAGGAAGACTGAGTCCTCATATCTGCCAGCAAAACAATTCTTCCAATGAAAGGCTGACATAAACCTCATTTGTCCCTATTTAAGGACCAGGGCCTGATTTCTAAAAGAAGGCCATAGGCATCATCTTCAGGAACAAACCATAAAATCTGGAACATCCCAGGGATAAACACAAAAAATGGGGAAATATCTTAGAGTGGGCCATCTGTGCTGGGCAGCCCTATCTCATCCCATGGTTAAACATTCATGACATAGGAATACAAACCACTGTCCACCTGTGATACCCTAGCAGCCATCAGTGAAATTTTAGATTCCCTAGTCCTTTTATAGAGTTCCCCAGGTTCCCTATAAGAAGGTCTATGTGCCTTTGCCTGGGGTCACTATTTCAAAGAGTGGTTGACTGGCTGCACTGCATGCTTGTTTTTTCTGTACAATAAACACTTTTTGTCTTTGCATGCTATCTGAATCTGGGGTCTTCCTTCGGTGATTTTAATACCCTTACACCAGTAGCTATTTCTTTCAGGTGTTTCTCACAACAGCAAGTTATAGGATTCAGTCTAAGCTCCACCTCACAATTACCTGGCAACAGCCAGGTATACCTCTCCCCACAGTTGCCTGGCAACAGCCAGGTAGGCCTGGCCTATAAAAGTGGATGCTAGACCTCTCTCTCTCTCTCTGTCTCTTACATCTCTCTCTCTCTTTCTCTTTCTTACTCTTCTCTTGTCCCTTTTGGGCTCTCCTCCCCTCCTCTCCTCTCTCTACGTGGTCTTGGTCGGCCTCTACTTCTCTACTCTCTACTCTGTCTGCCTTTCTCTGCCTCCACTACCCCATTAACTCCCATCCTCTGCCCTGAATAAACTCTACTTTATACCATGTCAGTGTGTGTCTGGTCCCTCAGGGGAAGGGATGTCTTTGCATGGGTCCACTAGGGCACCCCCTTCCCCCACACTGCCTTATACCACATTGTCTCAAATCCCTCTTTCTTTTTATGAACATAACAGCAAGAAAAACTACAGCAATGAATTCTTACCTTTTCAGAACATACTCTAAGAGGCCATGCATAGCTTTTCAATCCTTATGTTTTACTGACCAATGCCTGCCCTCTTAGCTTTTCCTGATGAAATAGGCCAGGGAATATTGTGGAGTCAAAAGTCAGAGGTGCCAATGGATTTAAGAGATATTATTAAAGTCTGTGATTAAAACCGTTTCTTTTTCTCAACTGTATAGCACATTGTTCCTGATTTTTATAAGAAAACCTAGTGTATAATTTTCTCTCTTTGTCTAGCAGCCCATATATGATTAGAATAGTGAGACAACAAGCTATTTCAGCATAGGGATATTGCTTAACATAAAAAAATTATTTAACTCACCCAATAGCAAGAGTACTTTATTTAAATGAAAAAGTTAGGCTATATAAACAGACTAATAGGTATTTGCAGTAAAAGCCAGTATTCCTTGTGATCCAAAGTAAGTGTGAATACATTCAACAAGAAAACTCATGCCACCAAGTCTCTGCTCTTATCTTCATGTTCTACTGTCTTCATATAATTACAATATTAACAACTTTATCACATGCACACACACACACACACACACATACACACACACACATGTTGCAAACAACTCTGTATATCTTCTCTGAAGAAAATGGGCATACAATTGATATATTTTTAAGCAAGGACAACAAGGAGAAAAAAAACCCTACACAATATTGCATAAAAACAATAGCAAAACAAGTTTTTCAGACAAAACTGTCCTCAACATCTGGTCATCAGTACTCTAAGCAACACTCATGTGATACGATGATACAGTGGAAAATTCTTAAAAAAAAAAAAAAAACAGAGCTGGCTGGCACTTATACAGGAAGGAAGTACAGAATAATACTTTTTTTTTGTTTTCTAGCAATGACTTAGATTTAAATTAACACATTTATATACTTGCTACTTAAAAACAGTAATTTAAAAAATACTTCTAAGTTATATAAAAATTTTCTATGTGGATTCCATATATTCATGAAGAAAGGGTTTCATTTACAGTGGCCAAATTAAAACAAAACAAAAGGAACAAATCAAAACAAAACCCAACCAACCAACCAACCTAACAAAAAAACCAAAAATGCCCAAACAAATTAGTCTACAAAAATACCACTGAGTTAGTTTTATATTTACTCTCTACTGCTGGGCATGTGGTTTACCCTTAAGTTTGGTTTATATACCTAGTGAAACTCCATTGGAGAAAATTTATTTTTGCTTTGTAAGCTGATGTCAATTGCAGATGGCTTCTTGGTTAGGACTGAGAGCCTGTGTCTACTTCCCTTCTAGGTGATGGCATTCTGGCTTGCTGCCAAAGTCTCTCTGAATTTATGTGTACTTCAACAAAGAAAGACTTCCTGGAGTTGGTTCCTTGGTGTTACACATGAAAGTTGTAACTCCTGCCATCAGGTTGGGGGCAAAAGCTTGGAGACATTTTACCTTTTATACTTTGTTTTAACTTGTCAATCTCCTATTTTATCTTATGCATATTTTCTTAGCCATTTGAACATACTTAAAACTGCTAATCTGTGTTCTTAATCTATTACATCAACATCTGGACTTCGTATGGATTATATTTCATTTCTTTTGGGAACTTATAATCTTTAGCAGAAAAACTTAAAAGTATAAACTGAGAGCTTGGGATATCCTCATCACAGCTTTTTGTTTCTCTTTGTTTTGTTGGTTTCTTATGTTTGTGAACAATTAATTCTATATGGCTTGTAGTTTTATCCTGTGTGGCTACTAAAATCTTTACAAGACTAGATTAGTGACCAATTAATGTTTAGATGAGCATTTAAAAACATTCAGAACCAGCATTTGCTGAAAGCTTCCTTGGGTATGTGCTAGAACAATCCAGTCACCCCGCCAGTGACTGACACCTCTGCCTAATCCTTATCTTCTATTTTTGAAAAATACCAAGATCAATTCAAGATAAGTAAATCAAGACTAGTTCAGCAATGAAATGTGCATTGGCTTCCATGTGGCCTTCTCTGTTCCCAGTGATATGAAAAGTAGTCCTTTAAGATCACAGTTGAGAAATGGGACCCCATGAAACTGAAAACCTTTTACACCACAAAGGACACTATCATTTAGCCAAAATGGCAGCCTACAGAATTGGAAAAGATTTTATTTTATTTTTTTTTTTACCAACTATACATGTAATAGAGGATCAATAATCAAAATATTTAAGAAAATTAAAAAAACGATGTCCAGAAAACTCAGTTAAAAATGATATACTGATTTAAAAGTGGAATTCTCAAAAGAGAAAATGCAAATCACTGAGAAACATTTAAAGAAATGTTCAACATCTTTAGCCGTCAGGGAGATGCAAATTAAAACTACATTGAGATTCCATCTTACATCTGTCAGAATGTCTAAGATCACTAAAACAAGTGACAGCATATGCTGGTGAGGATGTGGAATAAATAGAACACTCATCCATTGCTGGTGGCTGACCAAACTTGTACAGCCACCATGGGAATCAGTGTGGTAGTTCTTCAGGCGGATAGGAATTGATATATCTCAAGATACAGCTATACCATTCTTGGGCATATATGAAAGGGACACTTTATCTTAACATAAGGATGAAACCTTGTGTTAAGCTCAACCATGTTCATTGATGCTCTACTCATAAGAGCCAGAAATTGGAAAACATCTGGATATCCTTCCTCGAAAGAATAGGCAATGAAATTGTGGTATATTTACACAGTGGGTCATTTCTCATCAGTTAGAAAATATGAAATCATGAAATTAATAGGTAAATTGATGGAACTAGAAGAAAATCATACAGAAAGACAAAAATAAATATGCATGTGCTTATATGTGGACATTAAATGTCAAGTCAATGACAGTTAAGCTACAAGTATTAGGTACATAGATAGTATAGTATTGTGGGAGGACAACACGTAGATCTCAGGAGAAGGGGAAAAGGAAAATACAATGGAATGTTATGGATGAATAGGGGGACTGGGGTAGGAGTATTTTGTGGAGAGGAAGGGAGTGGAGAGAGAGAGAGAGAGAGAGAGAGAGAGAGAGAGAGAGAGAGAGAGAGAGAGAGAGAGAAGGGCCATTTGAGGGTAGTATGGAAAACTAATAGAGTAGAAGTTTTCTAAAATATATACCTATGTGAAGGTGATTTAAATGAAATTGTCAAACATCAGGGTTCCTACAGGTCCTTAGTATATATCTTATGGCTTCAAATTTAGTATATCTATGGGATTCCTGATGTAAATAAGTAGAGTTCTGTTCCTCTTGGGCTTTTATTTTCTGCTGTTAATTTGTTTTGTCTAATTCTGCTGCATTACCTTTTAAAATACTATTATATCTCATTTTATAATTGTCCCCTAGAAGCCTGTTCATTTTTTAATGAGAGACAGAAAGGGCAGGGTTCTGGATGAGAAGTGAAGGAACTGTGAGGAGAAAAGAGAGGGAAGCAAAATCAGAACATATAATGTGAGAACAAAATCTATTTCTTCTCACATTATATAAATAATAAAAATAAATAAAGCATTGTAGTTAGTATGTTATTCTCTTCAGTAGTCGCCCACTGCCCCAGGGAGCCCCTGTTTGGCTGTAATTATCTCTAACAAATACCTTACTAGGGAGGCAGGACACTTTTTACACAAGGCCCTAAGCTACAGTGGGCTTCCCCTTTCAAAAGCCAGGGAGTTACCATAGGTCAAATCACCATCACCATCATTGCCTGGCAATGGCACTTTATAGACACCACAATGTCACTTCACTGACAGTAACATCCAAGCTGCCAGTTCAGCAATTGTGATGCTGTCATGGAGCTAGAAAGTGGAGAATGTGCTAGATGTATAATATAGCAAGTGAAAATTCCATGAAGCTCCAACTTTTTACTGATATTCATCCATTTGTCTTGAATAAGTGATATTTTTAAAAATCTTGCATCAAAAAGCATCTAACTAAAATAGTGCCTAGTCTTATCATTAAATAGACTTTATATTTCAAAACAATTGAATAATTACTCATTTTCACATTATGTTTACTAGTGTTTGGTTCTGTATGTGTATGTGCACTGTGATGGTTCATATGATTGGCCCAGAGAGTGATCCTATTAGCAGGTGTGGCCTTGTTGGAGTAGGTATGTCACTGTAGGTGTAGGCATCAGTCCCTCACCCTAGTTGCCTGGAAGTCAGTCTTCTACTAGCAGTCTTCAGATGAAGATGTAAAACTCTGAGCTCCTCCTGCACCATATCTGCCCGGATACTGCCATGTTTCTGCCTTGATGACAATGGACTGAACCTCTGAGCCTGTAAGTCAACCGCAATTAAATGTTGTCTTTTATAAAACTTGCATTGGTCATGGTGTCTGTTCAGAGTAGTAAAACACTAACTAATACAGAAGTTGGTACCAGGGACTGGGGTATTTCTGTGATAGGCACGACCATGATTTTGTTTGGAAGAATGTGGATTTTGGGACTTTGGATTTGGAAAGCCATGAAATGCTTTAAGTAGCACTTAATGGGCCAGGCTAGTAGGGAATACGGAAGACATTCTACTGTGCTGAGGGTCATTTGAACTGTGCAGGCCTAATGGCCCAAGAGGTTTCAGTAGAGAAGAACTTTAATATGTGGCTGAGAGACTGTTTTTGTGATGTTTCGGTGAAGAACACTGCTGCTTTTTGCCATTGTCTGAAGAGACTGCCTAGGGCTAAGATAAAGAGATTTATACTAATTTCATCTGCAAAGGAAGTTTCAAAAAAGCCCAACAAAGACTTTGTTGTCTGGTTAAGTCTGATGAAGAGAATTTTGAACAAACATAGCAAGCTGAGAAAGGAAAAGTACAAAATATAAAGTTTGAGTATTAAAGGGACTCCAGGAAGTGAAATGGAGCTGAATTCAAGGATATTAAATTGAATTAAGGGAATGGTGACCTAGGGGAAAGATTCCACCCAGCTAAATTTAGGTCCAGGCTTGGTAGTACAAGCCTTTAATCCCAGGAGGCAAAGATAAACAGATCTCTGAGTTCAAGGTCAGCCTAGAACAGAGAAAATTCTAGGTGAAGAATAACTTAAATCCAGACTTGGTGGACCACACCTTTAATACCAGTGTTTAGGAGACAGGCATGCGGATCACTTGAGTTCAAAGTCAATCTATGGAGCAAGATTCAGGACAGCCAACTTAGGCAGTGAAGGAGCTGGGGAAAAGGAAGTCAGTGATAACGTAATAGAACAAGGGACCAATGTTCCAGCTCCTGCAAGCAGCAGAACTCAGCATCTTCGGCCATGTGTCTCTGGCTTTATATTCAAGACTAGCAGGATTCTACACGGGGCAATTGATGCTGGATATATGGAACTTAGAAATTAGTGGTGAGTAAGAAAAGACCGGCATCACTGAGGTGAAATCTTCTGGGAAGTGTTTTCTAAGAGTACAAAGAAGCTGTGTTTCAGAGATAGTCAAGGTTGTACCTCATGTTGCAGCTGTACTTGGTAACATATAAGAATCAACCAGGTGGTACTGGTTTTGAAGGCATGAAGGCATCATGAACAACAGCTGAGGTTTGGTACTGTGAGAATCCATGGAAGGCCATTGGTAATGGAAGGCCTCAGTTGTAATTGACAGCCCAGGACTGAAGGGGTCATGCAAAGGAGTTGAGGCTTGGTACCATGAAGGGAGCCTATGAGAAGCTTTGGTGAAGCGTAGTTGCAGTGGAAGACCCTAGTATATTGGAGATGCCAGTACCATGGGATCACCACCAAGAACAGCAGTGGCAGTGGAGTAGATCAACCTGAACTTAGAGTCCTACAGAGGGCAGAGCACGAGAAGTGACACCAGCTCTTTGGAGATGCACAGAAGATCATGTGTGGATCTCAGACACTGGAACAAGAAGCTGTGAAGCTGAAACTGACTTGGAGACCCCAAGATGTTAAAGATGCCAGAGCCACAGGATGCCTGCCAAGGAAAGCTGCTAACGGGGAGTGGAACAAGCCCAGGAGACAGAACCTTGTTACAGTCAACAAAGATGAAGGAGTTGGATATCTGAAGACTGCTTGGCAATCAGACATGGAGATGCAGAGCTTGGACTTTGCCCAGCTGGTTTCTTGTCTTGCTTGGGAGATTACAGTTAAGGGACTGAATGAATTTCAGAAGAGACCTTGAACTTTGGACTTTTAACACTGTTGAGACTGCTATAGACTACAGGGACTTTTAAAGTTGGACTAAATGTATTTTGCATTATGCTACGTTTAAGTATGGCCCCCATAGACTCATGTGTGAACAAGCCTATGGGGGGCCAGGGAGTGGAATGTGATGGTTTGTATATGATTGACCAGCGATTGACGCTATTAGGAGGTGTGGCCTTGTTGGAGTAGGTGTGTCACTGTGGGTGTGGGCATCAGACCCTCACCCTAGTTGCCTGGAAGTTAGTCTTCTACTAGCAGTCTTCAGATGAAGATGTAAAACTCTGAGCTCCTCTTGCACCATATCTGCCTGGATGCTGCCATGTTTCTGCCTTGATGACAATGGACTGAACCTCTGAGCCTGTAAGTCAACCGCAATTAAATGTTGTCTTTTATAAAACTTGCATTGGTCATGGTGTCTGTTCACAGCAGTAAATCATTAACTAATACATGCACCATGTAAGTGGCCGGTGCTCTCAAAGGCCAAAGGGGGGCATCAGATCTACTGATGCTATAGCTACAGGTAGCTGTTATATCACCCATATGGGTACTGGGAACTGAAACTCTGTCCTCTGTTAGAGCAGTACAAACTTTTCACTGCTGAGTTTTTTTTCATCCTCTCAGAATATAATTTTAAAGTAATTTACTTCCAAATATCAGTGTGTAATATCATCAAAATTTAAGTATGTTTGTTAAAGACAGTATAAAACAATCAGTATTTATTGTCTGGTTCCTCTATGACAGACTCTGTACTAAGAAATGAGTCTTAATGTCACATTTAATCTTTTTATTATTCTATGTATGTTCATTAGGGTAATAAACTAAGGAAAAGGAACCACATGGTTAGAAGTACTGAATGGTGTGCAACCAGTCTGTTCACTACAGATTTCCTAACTCAGCACCACAGCCTGTGCTTTATTTTTATTTTTTATTTATTTATTTATTTATTTATTTATTTATTTATTTATTTATTTGTTTGTTTGTTTTTCGAGACAGGGTTTCTCTGTGTAGTCCTGGCTGTCCTGGAACTCACTCTGTAGACCAGGCTGGCCTCAAACTCAGAAATCCGCCCACCTCTGCCTCCCAAGTGCTGGGAATACAGGCGTGCGCCACCACGCCTGGCTTATTTTTATTTTTTTAATAGCACTGGGATTAAATAACTAAAGCTGCTATTTTGACAACATACTAATGCCCTACCCTATCTGCATTATCTTCCTCCTTGTTCTTAAGTGTATATTTCTAGGATATAATTCGTGTTTTACTTCTTGATATTTATAAAACTTTCTTGCAGTAAAATAAAAGACTGTTATTCTAGACTGTAAAATGCAGCCCTGGTGTAAGCTACTGCATTTTCTAACTTAACTTGCACACAGTTGGTGAGCAGCTATTGTGTCTGATACTTCCAAAGATGGAGAATGCTGCAGGTACTGAGTCCGACAAGGCAAAAGAGATGAGAATGCCCAAGAAATATGCATGCCACACAGGGAGGGAAGGCAACATGTTAGAGACTTCTAGAGTCACACTAATGGAGGCCAGTACATCTGGCAAGTGCAGGGTAGTGGAAGATATTTATATTTGGTTTTAGATGCAGATACAGACTAGTCACAGGGAAGTGTTTGGTATGATTTTTGGCTCACAGAGGTTGATGGAGTGGCCTATAGGATGGTACATGGCCAGTTGACAGGAGAACACCTTGAGAGACTGGCCAGAGTCAATTCTTATGACCTTTGTGTGTGTCCCATTGATAGGAAGGACTGACATGGTCTAGCCTTCACCAGGGTGTAGGCAGTGGATTCACCCCTCAGGGAAGTAGAGGGAGCACTTGTGAATAATGTGACCTTGAATGATAAGTGGTTGAATGATAAGTCCAGTTTAGGTTTTATAGTTTTCTATAATAAGGTTTAAGTGTTACCATTCTAAATATATTTTAGTGTAACTAAAGTTTTTCTTTGTCACCAAAACTATCAGATAAGCCAGAGAGATAGAATGGCCTCTGACTTTACTCAGGAAAAAAGGAATCTCTGGATTAAAGTTAAGGCCTGGCCAGTTTTTGAAGATCTTTACAAAGAAGCAAGGGTCTCTGCAGCAGGTAGCCTGACTCCAGCAACACTCTGATCTCCAGCAACACTCTGGGGATGGAGGTGGCCTTGCAACAACAGAAGTCTTCTGACTTTTCATTTTGGCTTCTTCGCACAATACAACTGAGATGTTTTCTCAGCTTTATTTCTAAGCAAAGTTAGAATTCTAGTGTGTCCAACTACTTCTGAAAGTGGTTTCTTTCTTGCCATGTCTGCATGGAATAGTTATGCCATGTATGTACTATGAAAAGAAGAAAGCCTTTGTATAGGCTTCAAACAGCAACTGATAGGAACAGATGCAAAGACCCACAACTGAACATGAGGCAGGGCTTGTAGCATCCCAGGGTAGACAGAGGGGAAGGATTATATGAGGCAGAAGGGTCAAGGACACCTCAAGAACATGGCACACAGAGTCAAGTAACCAGGGCTCATAAGGGCTCTTATAGACTGAAGTAAAAATCACAGAGCCTGTTACAGTCAGACCTAGACTATCTACTTATATGTTATAGCTTCATAGTGTGGAATTCTTGTGGGGATCCTAACAGTGGAATCAGGGGCAGTCTTGGACTCTTTTGCCTGCTTTGGGGATAATTTTCCTCCTACTTGGTTGCCTTGTCCAGTCTTGGTATGAGGGTTTGTGCCTCTTCTTACTGTAACTGGGTATGCCTTGTTAATTTAATATCCCTAGAGGGCCTGCTATTTTCTGAAGAAAAATGGAGGCGCAATGGATCTGGGGGAGATGAAAGTTGGGGGAGATGGAAGACTGAGGAGATGGACTGGGAAGAGAAAAGGGAGGGAAAACTGTACTTGGGTTTAATACATGAGAGAAGAATGGGAAAAATGAATGAACAAAAATACTATGATGGATTTAAGAGGGTATTCATGCTAAGTATCACCATGACAACATGTTTAATCATGTATTTTCAAAGCCCACGAGAGCTCTTATATGCCTATCAACCAGCCAAGGCACACAATAGGCATTAGGCGTCTATGGGTCAAATAAAACAGTATCTTTTGCATATGCAATTAAAATTAAAATTCAAGTAAGCAAAAACTCTAAAGGAAAATTATGCTGATTTTGAATTGTCCTGACACGTACTGGAACTCTGAATTAGGCCAGGGTGTGTTATGAGGGGAATTTATTGAAAGTGTTATTATTTTGGAGCACAAGGCCAAAGTGAATAACTTCTGTACACTAGGAAACAAGTCCAGAATAAAAATATTCAACACATTCATCATAACCATTTATAAAACACAAAGACAGAAGTAGCTTAAGTATTCAAATTCAGAGGATGATAAGAATCCACAGATAAACTTTGTGCTATAAAAGCAAGTTATATTGCAGAGGTTTCATGTGGAACTGTCTGGCACTATATATTTGGTATATTGTATAGAAATGTATAGATATATAACCTATGTATAAAACAGTACAATAAAATGAACAAGAAAACCACCTGGTGGGAAGTAACTAACATAGCATAAGTAGCTACAGGATGATGGGAAAAGAAGGGACTGAAAATCATTCCTGCGAGCTCCTTAAGTATCAATTTATCATGTGGACACCATCACATTAGTGTAGAAACACAAAGGACCTCTCAGTTTGTCAGGGAGGATTTTATGATCCCTGTTAGAAAATTAAGGTTTAATTGAGAGAGAATAGAAATTGAACATGATGTATTAGATTACTAGAAAATTTGACTTTGTGTTTTTCCAAAGTTTCCTCTCAGCTCTGGGATTATCTAAGCGGAAAATATAATGTAGACAAATACAGTGCTCGTGATTTTTTAAAACAGAAAATGTGAGTTCTCACATCCAGGAGGAGTGCATTTCTCCCTAAATACTGCCAATGCTTCTTCCCACAATCGAGACCGAGACACTTTATGACTCCATATTAATCCATTTCATTATCACGAACATTCAATTCATCATTTAAACAAGGCACAAAATTTCTCTCCTGTTTTTGAGTCTTGAAAATAAATCCCACGGAGCTGTAGATGCGATAGACTAAGCCTAATTTAATGCCATTTATCACCACCACAGCTCCAGAGCCCCTTTGCTTCTAATTCTGAGCAGAATAAAGGGAGACATTTATCTTCATTTACTTAGCTTTAAGCCCCACCGATTGCCTCTGTTTCTCATGGACAGCAGAGAGATGGAGTCAGGAATCATAAGTGAGCAAAGGTACACTTCCACCTGATTCTTGCAATCACCCTCCTTGCACCGTCTCACTGGCAGCTTTGTCTTCATTATGCCAAATCCACCACTTATGCCTGGCATTTCTGTATGCTAATATATTGTGCATAGGGATTTGTATTGTTTTCTAGAACTGTCTTTTGTGTGTTATTGGTGTAAGATAAATGTGTACCTTGGTAATGGGTGTGCATGTATGTATTAGTGTTTTGTATTTATAATAAAACCGTGACACATGCTCATGACTAAAAAAAATGCAAAGAATATAGCACAACTGAAGCAATTATATCATCATAGACATAATCTAACTGTATTGTGTCTGGCTTTTACATAGTGTTTTATTGAGTAATAACTTATGCTTTGTTTTCCAAAATGAGATTGGCTTACACATCAGTGTCATAAGACCAATAATCAATGATCACATTTTTAGACCATTCTAAAAATTCTAGACCACATTTCATCTTTTATATCTGAACTCATTGTAAAGGATCATTGCATACAGAGAGATAACATTGGCTTCAGTGCTGTTATTTTTGTGCACATTGGTATAGCATACCTTATTACTGCCACTGGAAAAAAATCAATCATTATTTAATCCCCAATACTTCCTTATGGCACTATCAAAATAAGTATTCTTTTGGTCTTTTCTTAGAAAGAAAAGCAAATAATCACTCCTCGTATTTGCAGTTAAAAATCAAAAAACAAACTAACCATTGGTTTTATTTTGTGCCAAATTTATATAGGATATAAACTTTTCAAATATAAATTGTTTTCTTCTTCATAATTCATCTATAGTAAAATATTTTTGAACCACTATCATGTACCTCAACTATGTTAACCTCATCCAGCTGTTCACGGAAGCTTATATATTATGAATAATTTACAAAAAGAAGAGAAAATGTATTTCGAAGGAACAAAATTAAGGGCATGAAGGTTTGAATATGTATATACATATATGTGTGTGTATATGTATTATATATACACTTTTACACTAATTTGTTTATTAGGAATATTACTTGTATCTCATTGGTCAACACTTTTGTGTTTCTGAACCTAAAGTTTAATCCTGCTACATTCAAGTTTGAAACAACTTCCAGTTCTATAAAGTAGTTAAGTCTTATATCTCCAACAATGTTTAGAAACTGCAACTCCCTTGCCCGCTGGGCTCCAATGTCATCATGCAGAAGTAATTTTCATTCCTCAAACATGACACACTTTCACAACTCTGCATATGCTTTCTCTAATGCCACTCGGCCTTTCTTTACACGTGGTGAGCTTGAATTAATATGTTCCATCTAATTAAATTGTCATCACCTTTGGATATCTCTTCTAGACCTCCTCAGAGACAATAAGCACTTTGTTTTCTGATCCACAATAGCTGTTTAGACATCCACTCAACATTTTATGTATGAGGATGTGCTGCAATTATACCTGTTTCCACTAGAATTCAAAAGTCTGGAAAGTAAGATTCTTGGTTTAGGCTTCTTGTCTTTAGCAATCATTATTTGTTCTGTAAATAATCAGTGATCAAACTAAGAGCTGAGTTAATACAGTGGAATAATTATCTTGAAGCCTGTTTCTGACTCAGATAGCAGAGCAAGAAGTTGCTGCATCTAGAAATAGAATAGTGATTGCCTTTGATCTAAATGCATCTATATATTTTGGAAGGAGTTTTTTACACCTATGGATAATACTAATTACTAAGCCTTATCTGCTTATTACTAACTGACTATTTTGAATCATAGGATTACTTTGTGAAAAGTGGTATTGTTGGGATAGTGTCTCTTTCTGTTAATGGACAATTTAAAGAAATCAGCATATATGGACAGAGTTTATCATGGACTTACCTCCAAATGAAGCATGGTGTTTTGTTGGGTTGAAACAGACCCAGACAAATGTCCCCTGGCTTTTAAAGGGCCTGATGGCTGGTATAACTTTCTGAACCTATGCTGTCTCTTAAACTCTACAGTTATGGTAAATCTGACATTGGAGAACTTCTGGTGTCTCTCTTACTAGATTATTCCATTATTTAAGTTGGTTTTGTCTCAAACTATTTTACTTTATTAACTATTTTTGGAATAGAATCGTTCCAGTGGGAGAAATAGAAAACTGTTTCAGAAACAGCCTAGATTTGTAAGTTGCTTTCCTCTTACAAGTAACTCCACTGGTGTGCACATAGTAAACACTGGCATGAAATTCCTTCCAAATGAACCATTGATTCCTACAAGCTGAAACTTAATATTTGATTAAAAATGAGATTATATTTAAGTTTGAGAATTTTAAGATCATTACTAATCGATTAATATGGTATTTAAACTTCCTGAGTTCAGTTCTTCCCTAATGTAATAGAAAATAACCATTGTATGTAAGCACAGTGTGGGTTTTCTCTCAACATTAAATGAATCATCGTGGAAGCACACATTATGCTAACAACAAATAGAAACATTTCCAGCTTGGAAACGTAATTCTTTGACTTTAATCTGGTATGGACTAGAGTTCCTTAAAGAACCAGAATCTACTCGCTGATCTGTAATTTTAGACTAAGTTGGGCAGAATCAGCTTTTTCCTTCAATCGTTTCATACCTGATTGTGCTAAATCCATCCCTTGCTTTTCTTAAGCTTGATCTAATTTGTAATCTGCCTGATAAAAACTAAAATATGTTACAAATGAAAATAACCAAACAATGGAGTTATGATGATTTCAAGGGGGCCTGCCTTGGCTAACTCTTCTGTTTCTTCTTTGTAGACTCTAAGAGAGCTTTCTGTTGGCTCCGGTGTGCTCTCTCTCTCTCTCTCTCTCTCTCTCTCTCTCTCTCTCTCTCTCTCTCTCTCTCTCTCTCTCTCTCTCTGTCTCTCTCTCCCTGTCTCTCCTTTTCCTCCTTTTCCACCTTTTCCAGTAGAATCTATTTCTTCCATGTCTGTGTGACATTCTCATAGAATGCTTTTGTTTCAGTAATCTATGTTATGATTGACTTAATTTAGGTCACTGTTGAAGTGCAAAGGTTTCAGTGAAAACCCACAATATTGCTAATTGTTCCAAGTTTCTGTTTTTCTCTATAAATTTTTGACTGTGTCATTTATTTCTCCTTGCCTCTTTGAACATCTACTAGAATATAATACAGTTTACTTGGGACTATATCTTTTTGCTCATTACAACTTAAGCTTCATAAATGGAGAGTACAGTGTGCACAATTCTATAAGTAGCACTAGAGACAAAGACAACACTCAATGACTATCTACCAAAGCATTGAACAAATTAGACAGACTAAATGGTGATGCCCACAACATGCATTAATAAAACACTTTAGACAGAATTCTACCTTGGTATCTCTAATGGCAACTAAGCTTTTAATCCTGAATTTGCTACTGTTTTGTAAAGAATGATACCACCAAGAAAGCCATGTGCTCTCTGGAAAAAGAAGTTAGTTTTAATCTGTAGTTAAGTGAAAGAGGCTGTGATCATTTTTCTTTCTCTTGACTGAATGGTATCAAACTTTATGAACATCCAATTGGCAAATGAATGTTATCTTTTTCCTGAAGATGTTGAAGCTTCCTTGAGTCTACCCATCTTGGTCTGATATAACCAGACTGATGCAAAATGTGTTGTTAGTGAGGCTGGACCAATGGAACGACCCAGGAAATTGTGGGTAGTGTTATGCTTTCCTGTCACATATAAATCAAGCTGTTGAAATCTCATTGTTCGCATGACATACAAACTTATAAGTCTTCAGAAAATCATTTATTTTTCTTTTTTGGATAGCCATACACTTGATTATGTACATGAAATATTTAGGCTCTTGTTTAAAATGCAAATCATATGTTATATCTCAGGAAGCTTTATAAAAGGTCGAGTTGATCATTTTTTTCCACTTTATTTTATTGGATATTTTTTTTAATTTACATTTCAAATGTTACTCCTTTCCCGGTTTCCCCTCTGGAAACACACTTTCCCATCCTCCTCCCTCTGCTTCTATGAGGGAACTCGCCCACTCACCTCACCCTAGCATTTCCTTACACTGGGGCATCAAGCCTTCACAGGACCAATTGCCTCTCCTCTCATTGATATCTGACAAGGCCTATTTCTGCTACATATGTATCTGGAGCCATGGGTTCCTCCAGGTGTACTTTTTATTTGATGGTTTAGTTCGTGGGAGCTCTGCGGGGTCTGGTTGATTGTCATTGTTGTTCTTCCTATGAGTTGTAAACTTCTTCAGTTCCTTCAGTTCTTTCTCTAACTCCTCTATTTTGGACCAGTTGCGCAGTCCATTAATTGGCAGTGAGCATCCACCTCTGTATTTGCCAAGCTCTGGCAGAACCTTTCAAGAGATAGCTCTACCAGGATCCTGTCCACAATCACTTCTTTACAATAATTATTCTCTGTGATGAATCAGTTTGTTGAGAAAAACATGTCACATGCCATCTTAGATCCAAGAGATGGAGATGATGCCACCTCTTGAAAGAAAATGTTCAGATCTCATAGGCAATATATCGGGCAAGGAAGTAAGGTTATTTTCACACTCAAATCACTATAACCACAGAAACTGAATATAGAAACTGGATCTAGAACACTTAAAATGAATATACACATTTCTTGGAAATCAGTCTCCTTTCTTTAATTATAATCTGTACATTTGTAATCAGCTATTCCACCAGACTGATGTGAATGTTGTGATAACGAAGGTTCAATAAAATTAAGCTCTTACTTAGTAGTGATACCTTTTAGAAAGTAAGAAAAACCTTACTTTTTTCTCTTTTAGGCACAGATATATACTTCTGGTCATTTCAATGTTACCAGAGATTGGTTGATTATATCAATATTAATTGATTATAATTTAATAGACAACTGTCTTAGTTCATTTTATATTCCTGTAATATACCAAAGAATACCAAAGGCTGGATAATTTATAAAGAATGAGGGCTTATTTAATAACCAGTTAGGTGGCTAAAAGACTGTGATCAAGTGGCTTCTTGTGTTGGTATCATACATAAATGAAGCACAGAGAACTAAAGGAGCATATATGAGAGGAGGAGACAAGGAGGTAAAAAAATTTAACAACCCACTCTTAGAAGACCACATACATTTCTATGAGTTCTTAGTTAGTTTTCCAAAGAGGAAATGAATCTCACTCAAATGCACCACCTTCCAATAAAGATACTTAACAACCAACTGTGACATGGGGTTTATATCAGAACAACAGCAACATGCCAGCCCATGTATGATGCCCTTGCTTCAAGAACGGTGAAGCAAAGAATGCGTTTCTTTACTAGTTGGGGAAGAACACTGAGGGGAGAACAATACTAACAGCCATGCTTCCAATGCTTCAGCTCCTTGAGATTTCTACCATGATCACTGCAGATGTTCTAAACAACACAGCCCATTGTAAGATCTGCCTGCTAATAAGCTTTAGTGTTTCCTTATGAGCTGCAGTTAAAAACATAGTCGGGTAACACACACACACACATACACACACACACACACACACAGAGAGAGAGAGAGAGAGAGAGAGAGAGAGAGAGAGAGAGAGAGAGAGAGAGAGAGAGAGAGAGAGAAGAGAGAGATTTTCTTTTCTCTCTCATATATATAAATATTTCTTTCAGTTTCTAATTTATCTTCTTTTCTCTTGATTATCAAACTAAACCACACAATGAACTATTTATTTGTATGTGACACATATGTCTATGTAACACTTTTCCCAAAGCTTCAGTCAATATTTCTGCATTAATCCAGAGTAACTTTTTCTTTCCTTCCTTCCTTCCTTCCTTCCTTCCTTCCTTCCTTTCTTCCTTCCTTCCTTCCTTCCTTCCTTCCTTCCTTCCTTCCTTCCTTTCTTCCTTCTTTCTTTCTCTCTCTCTCTTTCTTTCTTTTTATTAGATATTTGCTGTATTACATTTCAAATATTATCTCCTTTCCTCATTTCTCCTCTGAAAACCCCCTATCTCAATCCCCCCTCCCCCTGCTCACCAACCCACCCACTCCTGCTTTCCTTACCTGGCATTCCCCTACACTGGGGCATTGAGCCTTCACAGGACTGAGGGCTCTCCTCTCAATGAAGTCCAACAAGACCACCCTCTTCTACATATTCTGCTGGAGTCATGAGTCGCTCCATGTGTATTCTTTGGTTAGTGGTTTAGTCCCTGTGATCTCTGGAGGTACTGGTTGGTTCATATTGTTGTTCCTCCTATGGGGCTGCAAATCCCTTCAGCTCCAGAGTAATTTCTATCAGTCTTGTTAGTTCATAGATCTTTCTAACAACTAATGACAACTGTTTATCATTCTCCTTGTTATTTATGACTAAGTACCCTTGATCAGGCACATTAAGATAATGCCTCTTCCATTTTTATTTCTGTCCACAGAGAAGGAAACTTCCTTCCTGGTTACTTTTTGGATACCTTATGCAATATTCTCCCCTTGATCGATCCAGGTTTCTTCATATTTCCTGTACTCACCTCTCTCCCTGATCCCCGGCATGGCTGCCTTCAGATTCCTGTGTTGTATAGCTGTCTCCTCTCAAATGGGTTCTTTATCTGTCATTTAACCATCTTAACCACTGGTGTGCACCATGCTTATAAAGTTTTGGTACAGTAATCCTTTCCTTTTCAAGCTGAGAAGCTAATTTTGAATGTTTTTTACCACAGAGAAATGGTAAATGTAATATTATTTGTATCTCACACACCTGCTATATATTGAATACCAATGCAGTCACAAAATATACATAATTTTATGACAATTTTTAAAACGTTTCACATCCTTTTTATTTTTATTGGTTATTTTATTTATTTATATTTCTAATGTTATCCCCCTTCCCAATTTCCTCTCTACAAGCCCCCTATCTCCTCCCCTTCCTCCTGTCTCTATGAGAGTATGCTCCTAACTGCTCACCTACTCCTGCCTCAGCATCTTAGCATTCCCCTACCCTAGATCATCCAGGCTCCACAGGACCAAGGGACTCCCCTCCTAGTGATGCTCACTAATGCCATCCTCTGATACATATCCAGTTGGAGCCATGGGTCACTCCCTGTGTACTCTTTGGTTGCTGGTTTAGTCCCTGGGAGCTTTGGGGTAACTGATTGATATTGTTTTATCAATTTGGAGTTGGTTGATATTGTTGTTTTTCCTATGGGGTGGCAGACCCTTTGGCTCCTACAGTCCTTGCCCTAGCTTCTCCTTTGAGGTCCCCACGCTCAGTCTGCTGTTTGACTGCGTACATCCGCATCTACATCGGTCAGGCTCTAGCAGAACCTCTCTGGGGACAGCTATCCCAGGCTTCTCTCAATAAGCAATTCTTATCATCAGCAATAAAATCTGGATTTGGTGTCTGCAGATGGGATAGATCCCTAGGTGGGTCAGTGTCGGGAAGGCCTTTTCTTCAGTCTCTGTTCCACTCTTTGTCCCTGCATTTCCTTTCCACAGAAAGAATTCTCTTACATACAAAAATCACTATTTCAGTCCTAAATTAATGGTAGAATAATGGTGACTGAACATTTTACATTTTTCAGTCTACACACCAATCCCTAAAATAATGAAATCTTGTGGCGTGTAAAGCTAATTTATGAAGTGACTTCCAAATGCCAATAATGACTTAGTTGTGAATTATGCGCTCCTTTTAGAAACATTCATTGCTATCTTTGAAATTAAATATCCGGCATTTCCTCTGTCTCCTTCTAATGTATCCTCTTCCTCAGCAGAGACAGAGCACTCGCTTTGTTCTGTAACACCACCCTTGCTTGTGATGAATGAGTCCAGGCTGCGGTTACATTTGTTCTTATCTCTTTTGAAGCAAAATATCTGGCAGCGTCTTATCTAAACGTTAACAAGTGGAGATAAACCTTGGTAGAAATGTCTCTGGGCTGCATGGCTTTAACAACAGCAAACTATTTAAACTAAAAGCAGCTGTCTGATATTTTTTCCCCTGAAAAATACATCTAAAAGTAAAATTCTCCTTTAAAAGATGACAATATAGTTTTCAATCAAGTGCAAACGTAACTTTCCTGGACACTAATCTGTGATGAAGATAGTTCTATGACAAACCAGCTCTTTTGGTTTCAGGACTGAAGTGACAATTGAGAGAGATAATATTTGTTCTATCCCACTGACAAGGTCATGGTGATGCTGCTAATGTAGCTCAGGTTATTTAGCTTGGAGACATCTCTATTGTGTTTTTATTAACAAGTCAATTTGAAAGATTTAGACTTATGTCCCAGCACTTGAATTTTTTTCCATTAAGGTCTCAAGATAGATTCTTGCTTCTGAATATAAAAAGGCAATTTAAGAGTCCCACTCCCTTTTTGAAGAGACCGTATGAAAATTCATCATTAATAAAGGGAAAGAATAAATATTATGAGTGAAAAGATCAGCTAACAAATGTTTCTCTATTATGAGGATAGAATATTTTAAATTGGAAAACCATCCTTTTGATATGAGCTGACTTGCTTCCCTTAGCTCAGAGTTGTGATTTAGTAGGAAAATGCACAAATGGAATGAGTACTTTTCTTAACATTTACTCTTGGGAATGTTAGCAACATTTTCATTCACACAAACACTATACTGACAAATATTAAAATATATACCAATTTGAAGTTGTTCCTGTTCCTTTACCTTTCTTCTGTTTTCCTTCCTTCTTCCTTATTAAAACAGAAGAGTTTCCCAGTTGGACAGAAATCATTTTCCTTCACAAACAAATTACTTTAAATATATGTATTTTAAAGCAATATTTAATGTTTTGAGATTTTAATATAAATCATTTGCCCCTTTCCTTTCCTTCTTCCAAACACTTCCATGTATCCAGCCCCTTGCTTTCTTTTAAATTCATGTCATTTTAAAATTAATTGTCGTCATATATATGTGTATGTTTGTATGTTCTTTAAAGGATAAATACAACCCGCTTAGGCTGCATAGTGCTATCTTTATGTATGTTCTCGGGGACACTCTCTTCTGGTATGTCTGAAGACAGCTACAGAGTACTCAAATAGTAAAATAAATAAGCCTTTAAAAATATCCAATATTCATTTACATGATTCAGACTTAAACCAGGAGTACACTTCTATGACTCTAAGTCTGAAGGAATCTCTTTTCAGGAGTTTCAGAGGCAGTAAAGCACTGATTTAAAATTATCTTCCTGCTCTCATTCATTCTGGCTTCTTAAGACACACATTTAATTCTCAAGTTAACAGCAAAGTTTAATTTAGAATCAAAGGTGGGTTTATTCAGCCTTTGGAATGTGAAGAGTCCACCCCGTATATGCAAACAAGTAACTTTTACACTGATTTTCTTGGACAAATCCAATGTCACTTCTCAGTTACAATAAAGTTAGTGAATGTTACGATAAAGAACACCACTTGAATTTTGTCTTTATCTCAGCACACTGTAACCATTGAGGCTATGATTGTATATTGGCTATAGCTTCCGTTTAGACAGTATAGGGACTTAGAATAGATGAATTTAAATCATTAGAGTAATTAAAATTACAAAGTATTATCCTTTGTTCACCAAGCACATCATAGTTATGATTTTACAAAGTGGAATTTCAGTGCAATGGATCATGATTGAGAAGTAGCATACCCTTGATTCATCTTCCCAGGCAGAAGTAACTGAAACGTGGCTATGAGGTAACTAAATTTATGTGGTAAAATGAAAGCCAGAATCATTCCTCAAAGAGGAGACCTTGGAATTTATTATCTCCATGTTGAAGTTGTTTAAGGAATTCTCTTAAATACTGCAACGAGGAATGCAAGCCTCACTTTTTCTGAACTTCCCACTTCCGTTCTCTGAGTTAGCATGCTCTCTGTAGCTAGTAAGCACACAAGTGACTTCATGGCGCTGTTGAGAAAGGAAAAATTTTGCAAAGAAACAAACAATTGCCGGGCAATTTTATGTAACTGAATTGATTCATCAGCTTTTTCACAGTTTTTCCAAACTGTTGAAAGAAGTTTGAATAACATGCGTTTGGTAGTTAAGATACAAGGTCTGAACGAAACTAAAATTGCACCTAAAAGTATCACAAATTAGATATTTTTTCTGCTTTCTTAAAATATTGTGGAATTATTTGAACTAAGCAGTTAACAGAAAATAGCTTATTTAAATATTGATATTAATTTTTCATGCATTTTCCCTGTATAGTTTTAACCCTGATTTTTAGCTCTGTTGTTAATTTTTAGTCTGTATATTCCTGTATCATATATATTAAGATTGAATGCCAATCTTTAATCTTTGCAAATGCCCATCTCCTTTCTTGCTTTAACTATTTACTCCACAATTAATAGTCTGTGCCCTTGTAGATTATCTACAGAATTGGAGTATCACCCTTCATTCCTGACTGTCATTTAATCATGAACTCATGGTGAGTTCAGGCTTGGTGACCAATTTAGCATCACACTGTCCACTTTATATATTTATTCTCTAATAAGCATCTAATTAATCAATAACATTGTATCTTTTGGAATTTTTAAATTAGTTATTACCTGAACAATTAAAATAATTTTATATATGTGTATGTGTGTGTTTATGTTTATTTAGTTTTATGAATGATATTGCATGCTCTATAATTTAATGACATGAAGAATAAATTTGAGGTTGAATTTTGAGAAATGTGTCTCTTTCCAGTTAGATTGGAGTACTTATGTTTTTACATAACATACTTATTTGCCTGTTTTGTCTAAGTGTTAAAGAATATATCAGCATATTTTCAACTTATTAGTAGTAATTAGTTTCTTTGGGGTCTTTAATTGAAACCATTTTTATAGCAAATACTATCTATTCAAAAATCAATTTTGTGTTTATGTGTGCATATATTTTGTGTGTGTGTGTGTGTGTGTGTGTGTGTGTGTGTAATTTACATGCATGTCATAGAGCATATATGAGGTCAGAAGACAATGCGAGGTGTTAGTTCTGGCTTTCTTTCTTTTTTGTTTGAGACAGAATCTCTCTTGTTGACAGTAATGTGTGCCAGGTTAATCTCAGGAGAATTTCAGGATTCTCCTGTCTCCACTTTCATGTTGATGTAGTAATACTGCTTTTATAGGCATGTGTTAATGTGTCTGGCTTTATGTGGGTTCTGAACTCTGAGTTCAGGATTCAGGCCATTAGGCATGCACAGCAAACATTTTACCCACCACTGATCCATTGCAGCAGCCCCTAATGTTAAATTTTATAACATTTTCTTAGTTCTTTGTAAGCTTGATTATTTTCTACTCAAACCCTTGTGGGAAGACAGGGATGAGTACAACTTAACAATTTTAGATAAGAGAAGTTAGTGAACTGACCAAGCCAGCTCAGTCAGTCAACAGGGTCTCAAGGGAGGGAGTGAGGATTGAAAAGAAAAAGACAATTAGACAGCATCATAACATGACTCCAGCCAGTGAGTGCTGAGACTGAAATGGTTTATTTTTTCCCAGTCAGCTTTTATACCCTTGTAGGTACTTGCAGAGAATAGGGTCAGTTCTCAGATTAAAGACAAAGTAATCAAACAAGGTAATAAACACAGAGATCAAACAAGGCAATAAACTCCCCTGGTCTTTGTTTCTAGGGGCTTATCAGGATAACCAAGATAAAAGGAAAGTAACACATTCCTAGGCTGAGTTTACCTTGAGCTTTGTATTAGTCCAAATGTGAATATTCTTATCTAAGCCTACTTCCTTGAACTCAGTGACTAGTACTTGCCAAATTTCTGTAAGCAGCACCAAGACTCTCCACAGTGAACAATGAAACAAGCAAGAAATGTTATAATGTTTAACATAATTATTAACAGTAAATATAACTACCAGTGAAGCTATTTGTCCCTTCTTTTGAGAGTGGAGAAAGTCTTTGGCTTATAAGCATTTAATTAGTCTTAATTATTTTTTTATGACTATAATATTTGGCAATATGGATAATAGTTGGGTTTTCTAGTATATTTGTTGAATAATGATATGTTTCATGTGGAGAAAAAAATTCCTGTCTTGTTTTTCTTCTATGGTGTGTATGTGACATAAATATTTAGGAACAGGAAACCCAAGTGCTCTCTGGAACATACATCTGCTACTGAAGAGCTCCAACCCACGTATCACAGGACTTTTCTTGACATATGGCACAGTAGGAAGGAATGTTTAATACAATAAAAAACAAGAAAAGGAAAACTCCTAACAAACATTAAAATGGTGTGTACATAATAATACAAGAATGTCCCATTAAAGGACTAAAGGTCGCTGGAAGCATATCTGGAAGACATATGGAGGCGACAGCTGCCAGATTGTACAGGAGGTTAAACAGATTTATAATACCTCCAGAGCACTTCCCACATGTTAGCATCAGGTCTTCTAGGAGTGGTTAATATTAATAATATTAAAAAGAAGAAATTAAGTGGCTTTCTTTGGAAAAAGTCAGTGTTGGCACATAATTTCTAAATTAACTCAAAGTGTTAATGTTATGGTCATAAAAAGAGAAAGAGGTTTAGAGAATATGGTATATGGCAGTGTGGGGGAAGGGGGTGCCTCAGTGGGCCCATGCCTAGGCATCCCTTTCCCTCGAGGGACCAGACACACACAGACATGGTATAGAATAGAGTTTATTTATGGCAGAGGATGGGAGTTAATGGAATAGTGGAGGCAGATAAAAGCAGAGAGAGTAGAGAATAGAGAAGTAGAGGCTGGCCATGACCACTTGGAGAGAAGGGAGAGGGGAGGAGAGCCCAAGAGGGGCAAGAGAGTGAGAGAGGTGAGAGTAAGAATAGAAAGAGGCAAGAGGAATAAGAGAGAGGGTGGTCCTAGCACTCTCTGTTATAGGTCAGGCCTATCTGGCTATTGTCAGGTAACTGTGGGGTGGAGCTTAGACAGAACCCTTACAGTTAAGAATATGTAAGAGAGACATGTTGTTTTCAGTAGCAACCAAAAAATGTCTTGAAATAAACTCAAATAAGAACACTGGCTGTCTTGGAACTCACTCTGTAGAACAGGCTGGCCTTGAACTCAGAAATCTGCCTGCCTCTGCCTCTTGAGTGTGAGGATTAAAAGTATGCATTACCACTCTGCCAGGCTACCTATGACCTTTGTAATCTTAGCACATTTATACTCTTTGGCTGTCTTGTGTGATTTTCTTAATTTCTCTCTTTTTGCCTTCTTCTCCCACTTCTCATTTATCTGGATTCCCTGCAAAAGGAATTCAGGGGTTTTACATGCACATAACCTTACATTTAGCAGGACAGGTTTTAGGGTCTAACTAGTAAAAGAAAAACTGCACTGATCACGTTTACTAAAAACAATTTAGTAGAGAAGTAGAGGTTCACAGGCTAAAGCAAGTCAGAATGACCACAGAAGCAGCATTAGAAGTCAGCCTGCGTCCTGTAGCAAGAGGAACAATATTATGTATATATATGTAGGTACATACATATATGTGTATATACATATACACACACACATATATATGATATATATCATATGTATTTTTTATATATGACAGAAAATATAGTTAATAAGTTTAGGAGGAGACTTTTTCTTAGGTATACATTTGAAACTTTAAGGCCCATGGTCCTAGTGATTGGAGGGAAGGGAGTCCCAAGACCATGAAAAGAGGAAGAGATCCCACCCTCAAGAATAGGCAGGTAGGGAAGCCGGATGTTGATTGACAATGTAGCTTCTTTAGACTTTGGACAATTGGCAGAGTAAAGTCAGCTGAGATAGACTGACATGATGAAGCAAGACACATGGTAAGACAAGATGCAGGGAGGACCCTTGATCTTCTTCGGAAGGAGTGTAAACAGGACTCAGCACACTACACTATAAGAGGGGCTTGGTGGAACTTGGTGGAAGAGGTAGCTCTGCAGTGCTTCTTGGTCTTCCTTCTTTGCTGATCTTCCCTTTGTTGAGAAAGGCGCAGCAGAGATCTTCTCTTGCTTCCAGTCATTGCTAGCCAGAATCCTTCCTGCTGACTCATACTAATTAGTTTGAGACCTGGCTGTTCCTCCTGACTCTACTGAACTTGACTGCTGGTATATCCATGAAGTGTTTTGTGGGAGACCAAATTGTGGAAAACCAGACCTTCAATAGCTCTCACCTTGAGATTCCACTGACCTTGCAGTTTACAGCTGAACCACCCCCTTCTTCACATGAGGCTGATCAACTGGTTCTTATCCTGGCCCAACACCTGGGGTTGTCTAGGAGGAACCAGCATTCCAGAAAAGCTGCTGGATGCCACAGCCAGCATACACCCCAGAAGACCTTTCCTCTTTCTGTGCTTTTAGCATTCCCCTTAGGCCCTCCTTACTGCCTCTCTGGTGCATTCAAAACCAGGTGTTTTGCTTTTCATTAAAGAGGCTTTGACAAGCCACCTCTTTTTGCTTGGCCTCACTCTTCTTTCCAGCCTGTATCCCTTTCAGGCCACTGGTCCTCCTTGACTCCCCGAATAACTAGGTCCTGCGGGACGGGATAGTGCTTGGGAGTGGATTGAGCTGCGTCTGCTTTCCTGTGAACTGAACTGCTGTTTTCCTGACAATGTAGATAGGATTTGCTCCAAAGAACAATTTCTAAACAGGTCCACTTCCTCTGTATCCTTTCTTTTCCACTACCTCTGGTGGGGGAAGGGCTAGAAGGGAGGTTAAAGTGTTTAAGAACCATCATTAAAAATAGAATTTGATAACCTTCTTCAGTTCTGTGGACTGTATACTGGGTATTCTGTACTTTTCTGGTTATTACACATTTATTAGTAAGCACATACCATGCATGTCATTTGGGGTATGAGTTACTTCACTCAGGATAATATTTTCTAGCTCCATCCATTTGCCTGCAAAACTCATCATGTCCTCCTTCTTAATAGCTGAGTAGTATTCCATTGTATAAATGAACCACATTTTCTGAATCTACTTTTCTGTTTGGGACATCTGGGTTGTTTTCAGCTTCTGGTTATCACAAATAAGGATAAGAACATAGTAGAACACATGCCCTTGTGGCATGGTGGGACATCTTTTGGGTATATGCCCAAGAGTGATATTGCTGAGTCTTTAGGTAGATCTATTTCCAATTTTCTGAGAAACATCCAGATTGATTTCCCGAGTAGCTGTACCAGTTTCCAATCCAACCAGCAACAGAGGAATGTCCCTCTTTCTCTACATCCTCACCAACATGTGCTGTTACCTGAGGTTTTGATCTTAACCATTCTGTTTGGTGTAAGTTGGAATCTCAAGGTCATTTTGATTTGCATTTCCCTAATCACTAAGGACTTTAAACATTTCTTTAACTGCTTCTCAGTCACTGAAGATTCCTCTGTTGTGTATTCTTGGTTTAGTTCTATACTCCATTTTTTGATTGGGTTGTTGGTTTTTATAAGAGTTAGCTTCTTGGGTTCTTTATATATTTTGGATATTAGCTCTCTATCAGATGTGGGGTTGGTTAAGATTTTTTCCCAATCTGTAGGTTACTTATTTGTCCTATCAACTATGTCCTTTGACTTACAGAAGTTTTCCAGTTTCATAAGGTCCCATTTATCAATTCTTGATCTTATAGTGTGAGTCATTGGAATTCTGTTTAGGAAATGTTCCTGCCACCCATGTCAATGAGTTAAAGGCTCTTTCTCATTTTCTTGTCTATTAGATTCAGTGTATCTGGTTTTATATTGAGGTCCTAGTTCTACTTGGACTTGAGCTTTGTTCAAGGTGACAAATATGTATCTACTTTCACTTTTCTACATACGAACTGCCAGAAGGGCCCAAGTTAGGATGCCTCAATCCCAGTTGAGAGGGAGAAGAAAGCAATCACAGGGGGCTCAGGGAGTAGAAGGAGTGAATGTAATCAGGTATTGGGGATACAGGACTGAAACCCTGAGGACTATCAGAAAGAATTGAAACAGGCAACCTCTGGAAGTAGGAGATGGGGGACCCTCCAGAATTTACTGGAGACCTGAGAGGTGAAAGACTCTCCGGACTCAAGGGGAGGAACTTTGGGTAAAGTGATTTACAGTGGAGATGGGGAACTTGTAGAGTCCACCTCCAGTGAAGGGTCAGGACATCAAGTGGAGAGATGGCATTGCCATCCGACAGTCCAAAGCTGTGACCCAGAATTGTTTCTGTCTGAAGGAACTGCAGGCACAAAATGAAGAAGAGCCTGAGAGAAAGGAGGTCCAGTGACAGGCCCAAACTGGTATCTAGCTCAAGGGGAGGCTCTAGGGTCTAACATGGTATACTGATTCTGTAGTATGCTTGCAGACAGAAGCCTATCATGGCTGTCTTTGACAGGGCCAACAAGCAGTCAAAAGTATCAGATGCAGATACTAGCACCCAACCATAGACAGACGCCTGTGGTTGAATTAGGAAAAGGCTATAAGAAGCTGAGAAGAAAGCTTGTGGGAAGACCAGCAAACTCAACTGACCTGGACCCCTGAGATCTCTCAGACACTGAGCCACCAACAAGACAGCATACAACACCTGATATGATGCCCTTGATACATATACAACAGAGGACTTACTGTTCTGTCCTTAGTGAGAGAAGAAACAACTAACTCTGAAGGGACTGGAGGCCCCAGGGAGTGAAGAGGTCTGATGGGATGGAGGTTGGGTACATCCTCTTGGAGACAGGGGTGGGCTGTGGGTGGACAGGATGTAAGGGATTAGGAGCAGTTAGGGCCAGACCCAGAGGGGGATGAAGAAGGTACTGCAAAAAAGGATTAAAGATTAAAATATAAATAAATAAAATTTAAAAGTGGGGTTTGAAAAAATTAAAGTTACAAAATAGTAAAATGTTATTTGTAACATGTTTTATGAATTTATCTGTTTTTAGGGTCTGTAAGCAAGGTAAACTTTTGGTCAGTTGGAAGTCTAGGAAACTGAGACCTGAGAATTGATATTTACATATGAAGAAAATCATGAAAAATACCGAGAAGGCAGATGTAGCCTAATTGACTAGATATCAGAGAACTGAAAATAGTAAATATCACCAGAGTAAGCAGGAAGCCCAGCAGTTCCAGAATCTATTCAAAATGACAGAGACCTACTAGCTACCTGGGCAGTCACCCTAGGTTTCTCTGGTCCTTTGGGACAGAGATTCCAAGACAGCAGCAATCATCAGCCTCTAGACCCAGAAGAGCCAACAGACTTTCTTTTCTCTCTTTTTTTTTTTTCCTTTTTTTTCTTTTGGATTATTTTATTGGTCATTTTCTGTATTTACATTTTATTTTATTTTAATTTTTTATTATTTTTTATTGATATATTTTTATTTACATTTCAAATGATTTCCCCTTTTCTGGCTCCCCACGCCCCGCAAGTCCCATAAGCTCTCTTCACTACCCTGTTCCTCCATCTACCCCTTCCCGCTTCCCTGTTCTGGAATTCCCCTATACTCTTGCACTGAGTCTTTCCAGAACCAGGGGCCACTCCTCCATTCTTTTTGGACATCATTTAATATGTGGATTATGTCTTGAGTACTCAAAGTTTCTAGGCTAATATCCACTTATCAGTGAGTGCATACCATGATTGATCTTTTGAGACTGAGTTACCTCAGGTAGTATGATGTTCTCCAGCTCCATCCATTTGTCTAAGAATTTCATGAATTCATTGTTTCTAATGGCTGAACAGTACTCCATTGTGTAAATATACCACATTTTTGTATCTATTCCTCAGTTGAAGGACACCTGGGTTTTTCCCAGCTTCTGGCTACTACAAATAGGGCTGCTATGAACATAGTGGAGCATGTATCCTTATTGCATGCTGAAGAATCCTCTGGATATATGCCCAGGAGTGGTATAACAGGGTCCTCAGGAAGTATCATGCCCAGTTTTCTGAAGAACTGCCAGACTGATTTCCAAAGTGGTTGCACCATCTTGCAATCCCACCAGCAGTGGAGGAGTGTTCCTCTTTCTCTACATCCTTGCCAACACCTGCTGTCTCCTGAGTTTTTGATCTTAGCCATTCTGACTGGTGTGAGGTGAAATCTCAGGGTTGTTTTGATTTGCATTTCCCTAATGATTAATGATGTTGAACATTTCTTAAGGTGTTTCTCAGCCCTCCAAAGTTCTTCATGTGAAAATTCTTTGTTTAGCTCTGTACCCCACTTTTTAATGGGGTTATTTGGTTCTCTGGGTTCTACCTTCTTGAGTTCTTTGTATATATTAGATATTAGCCCTCTGTCAGATTAGGGTTGGTGAAGATCCTTTCCCAATCTGTTGGTTGACATTTTGTCCTTTTGACAGTGTCCTTTGCCTTACAGAAACGTTGTAGTTTTATGAGGTCCCATTTGTCAATTCTCGATCTTAGAGCATAAGCTATTGATGTTTTACTCAGGAACTTTTCCCCCCTGTGCCCATGTCCTCAAGGATCTTCCCCAGTTTCTTTTCTATTAGTTTCAGTGTGTCAGGTTTTATGTGGAGGTCCTTGATCCTTTTGGAGTTGAGCTTAGGACAAGGAGATAAGAATGGATCAATTTGCATTCTTCTGCATGCTGACCTCCAATTGAACCAGCACCATTTGTTGAAAAGACTATATTTTTTCCACTGGATGCATTCAACTCCTCTGTCAAAGATCAAGTGACTATAGGTGTGTTGGTTCATTTCTGGGACTTCAATCCTATTCCATTGATCTGCTTGCCTGACATTGTACCAATACCATGCAGTTTTTATTACTATTGCTCTGTAGTAAAGTTTAACGTCTGGGATACTGAATCCCCCTGAAGTTCTTTTATTGTTGAGAATAGTTTTAGCTATCCTGGGTTTTTTGTTATTCCAGATGAATTTGAGAATTGCTCTTTCTAGCTCTAAGAAGAACTGGGTTGGGATTTTTATGGGGATAGCATTGAATCTGTAGATTGCCTTTGGCAAGATGGCCATTTTAACTATATTAATCCTGCCAATCCATGAGCATGGAAGATTTTTCCATTTTCTGAGATCTTCTTCGATTTCCTCCTTCAGAGGTCTTCACAGAAAACAAGTGTCTTTCACTTGTTTGGTTAGAGTCACCCCAAGATACTTTATGCTGTTTGTAGCTATTGGTGAAGGGAGTCATTTCCCTAATTTCTTTCTCAGTCTGCTTGTCCTTTGAGTATATAAAGGCTACTGATTTGCTTGCATTGATTTTGTAGCCAGCCACTTTGCTGAAGTTGTTTATCAGCTGTAGGAGTTCTCTAGTAGAGTTTTTAGGATCACTTAAGTATACTATCATATTGCACCTAACACAATAATTGTGGGTGCCTTCAACACTCCACTCTCACCAATGGACCGATCAGGAAAACAAAAACTAAACAGGGAGACAGTGAAACTAATTGAAGCTTTGGACCAATTGGAGTTAACAGATATATATAGAAATTTTCATCCCAAAGCAAAAGAATATACCTTTTTCTCAGCATCTCATGGTATCTTCTCTAAAATTGATCATATAGTTGGTCACAAGACAGACCTCAACAAGTATAAGAAGATTGAAATAATCCCATGCCTTCTATCAGATCATTATGGAGTAAAAGTGGCCTTTAATAACAATAAAAACAACAGAAAGTCCATATACACATGGAAACTGAACAATACTCTCCTCAATGATACCTTGGTCAAGGAAGAAATAAAGAAAGAAATCAACTATTTCTTAGAATTTAATGAAAATGAAGGCACAACATACACAAATCTATGGGACACAATGAAAGCAGTGCTAAGAGGAAAACTCATAGCTTTGAGTGCCTCCAAAAAGAAATTCGAGAGAGCATACACTAGAGGATTAATGGAACAACTGAAAGCCCTGGAACAAAAAGAAGCTAATTCACCCAGGAGGAGAAGAAGACAGGAAATCATCAGACTCAGGGCTGAAATCAATCAAGTAGAAACCAAGAGAACCATACAAAGAATCAACAAAACCAAAAGCTGGTTCTTTGAAAAAATCAACAAGATAGATAAACCCTTAGCCAGACTAACCAAAGGGCACAGAGAAAGTATCCAAATTAACAAAATTAGAAATGAAAACGGAGATATTACAACAGAAACGGAGGAAATTCAAAAAGTCATCAGATCCTACTACAAAAACCTGTACTCAACACAACTGGAGAATCTGGAGGAAATGGACATTTTCTTAGACAGATACCAATTACCAAAATTAAACCAGGATCAAATAGACGATCTAAACAGACCAATAACCCTTAAAGAAATAGAAGGGGTCATAGATAGCCTTCCGACCAAAAAAAAAAAGCACAGGACCAGATGGTTTCAGTGCAGAATTCTATCAGACCTTCAAAGAAGACTTAACACCAATATTCTTCAAACTGTTCCACCAAATAGAAACAGAAGGAACACTACCCAACTCCTTTATCGAACCCACTATTATGCTGATACCAAAACCACACAAAGATCCAACTAAGAAAGAGAATTTCAGGCCAATTTCCCTTATGAATATCGATGCAAAGATACTAAATAAAATCCTTGCCCACGGAATCCAAGAACACATCAAAACAATCATCCACCATGATCAAGTAGGCTTCATCCCAGGGATGCAGGGATGGATCAATATAAGGAAATCCGTAAATGCTATCCACTACATAAAAAAACTCAAAGAAAAAACCCACATGATCATTTCATTAGTTGCTGAAAAAGCATTTGACAAAATTCAGCATCCTTTCATGCTAAAAGTCTTAGAAAGGACAGGATTTCAAGGCCTATATCTAAACATAGTAAAAGCAATATACAGCAAACTGGTAGCCAACATCAAACTAAATGGAGAGAAACTTGAAGCATTCCCACTAAAATCAGGGACTAGACAAGGCTGCCCCCTCTCTCCATATCTTTTCAATATAGTTCTTGAAGTCCTTTCTAGAGCAATTAGACAACATAAGGAAATCAAAGGGATAAAAATTGGAAAGGAAGAAGTATTTACATTTTAAATGTTATCCCAGGGGTAGGCAAGTTGAAGGGCAGTTTTTCATCTTGTGTCTGAAGTTGCCACATGTAAAGGAAGCTCCAGGTGGAGTTTTTGTGCCCCATGCTCTTTGGAGAAGATCACAGGTGTGCTGCCAGGAGCTAGCCCCTCTCTCTATCATGAAAAGCTTTTAAATTAAACATCCTAAAAGCCATATACAGCACATCTCTGAAGAGTTTGAAGACGTTCTATTATGTATACATGATTTAGTTACTTCTTTTGGTCTTAACTTTGAAAACATATATAGGAGGCTAAATAAAGCTTATTCCTGTAATTAATTATGTTAGTGCTTAGCAAGACTACAAATGCAGTTCTTAACACATTAAATAACTTGATCATTAATAAGGCAACTATTAACTTGCATGTCATCTTTAACAGTTCATAAGTTAGTTGTTTTTTAGAAGATTACAATTTTGAACTTTATTCCTGTTAGGTTAACTTTAAAAAATGACATTTAAAAAAAATTAAAGCTCTATTAGTATCAAAATAAAACTTTTAATCATAGATAGAGTTCATAAGGATCCTGGCAACTTTACTGATCATTTTATATTATACGTTATTGAACTTTGTAGTTTTTGTATGACTTGGTTTATCCAAATAGCTGAAGCTGAAGAGAACAAAGACAGAGTAGCTATAAAAATATTACTATGAGCTTAGTAGACTTTAGAAATTTATAAATCTTGATTATCAAATAAACATATGCTGTTTCTAGAAGGTTGGTGTTGTATAATTTGGAACTACATAAGTACTTAGTTATAAATCTTTAAGTCAGCTGCTGTTAATCTGAATAGATCTTTATAATCTTATATTTTTAATATCATATAGAGTATATTGCAAACCAGAGTTGAATCATACACACACACACACATGTATATATGTTATAGCAACATAACCTTAAATTTTTAGTGTTATCTAAAAATCCATACTAATCCAAAATATTTTTGAGAATTGTTGGGGCTTCCTGAGTCTAAAAGAGATACAATGCCAAACCAAGTTGGCTTAGTTTGCCAAGCTCAGTAGAACTGAGAAGTTTTACATTGTTGCTTTATGCCACTTGGTCATCTTAAGATAGTGAATTCACAGGCATTCACCCTTTAAGCTTTGTAAAGGTGTCTGCCAGTCTTTATATATTGAAGGTCATTGGCCAAAATGGAGAAAAGCCACAAGGTTGCTATTTAAAACATCTAAACAGCAGTTGAATTTAAGTTACATATATAGTATATTTTAGCTAAGAGTTGAATCACATATATATGCATAGGTTTTCATTATAAGTTGTTTACTATACATTTTTTTTATTTTATTGTTGTTTGCTTGTCCTTTCTTTCTTTTTTCTTTTTTTTCTTTATATTTTTTTATTTACATTGCAATTGATTTCCCCTTTTCTGGTCCCCACTCCCTGAAAGTCCCATAAGCCCTCTTCTGTCCCCCTATTCTTCCATCTACCCCTTCCCACTTCCCTGTTCTGGAATTCCCCTATACTCTTGCACTGAGTCTTTCCAGAACCAGGGCCCACTCCTCCATTCTTTTTGGACATCATTTAATGTGTGGATTATGTCCTGGGTATTCAAAGTTTCTAGGCTAATATCCACTTATCAGTGAGTGCATACCATGATTGATCATTTGAGACTGGGTTACCTCACTTAGTATGATGTTCTCCAGCTCCATCCATTTGTCTAAGAATTTCATGAATTCATTGTTTCTAATGGCTGAATAGTACTCCATTGTGTAAATATACCACATTTTTTGTATCCATTCCTCCGTTGAAGGACATCTAGGTTCTTTCCAGCTTCTGGCTATTACAAATAGGGCTGCTATGAACATAGTGGAGCATGTGTCCTTATTGCATGCTGAAGAATCCTCTGGATATATGCCCAGTAGTGGTATAAGAGGGTCCTCAGGAAGTGACATGCCCAGTTTTCTGAGGAACCACCAGACTGATTTCCAAAGTGGTTGCACCATCTTGCAATCCCACCAGCAGTGGAGGAGTGTTCCTCTTTCTCCACATCCTTGCCAACACCTGCTGTCTCCTGAGTTTTTGACCTTAGCCATTCTGACTGGTGTGAGGTGAAATCTCAGGGTTGTTTTGATTTGCATTTCCCTAATGATTAATGATGTTGAACATTTCTTAAGGTGTTTCTCAGTATATTTTACAGTATACATATACAGTATATTTTAGCTAAGAATTGAATCACATATATATGCATATGTTTTCATTATAAGTTGTTTACTATACATTTAAGGCCAAATTTGTTACAGATTTTATAGATTCTTTAACCACACCCAATTAACTTACAATCAATTCTGATAAAGACTCTTTACATAACAGTCTTAAAAGATTTCTTGACAGCAGAACACAGAAAAAAATAGAGATAAATGATTTAAGAGTAGAAAGTTGTAAAACCTTAGAGATAAGAGAATTTGAGATTATTTATATGTGCAATGGCAGCAGTTGTTCCAATCTGTGAAAATTTGGAAATTAGGTGTACTGTCTTTGGCCAGAAAGCTATACTGAGGTCAGGCTATTCTCGGTAAGACAATGAAACCTTAAGAACAATCTCTTAATCTGAGAAAGAAATGGGATCCAAGACAAAAAAGAGGAAGCATCACAAAAAGAACTCCACCATAGGGAGGTTAGGCAGATAGGAGACAGAGAACAGAAATTCACAAAGAGGGAAAAGCAGGAATTCTACCTGAGAGTAGGTTCCAATATCGCAGCAGCTACAAAGGCATGGAGAAGCTGCTGGATTTAGCAGGCGCCTCCTAGTTGGAGGCTAGCTATAGTACCAGGAGGGCACAAGGGGATATAGAACAGGTAGCTCCAAGGAGAAGAGGAGAGAAAAGGGTATCAGAACCAGGAGGATGTGGTCAGGATCCTAAGGGACGTGAGGAAATTCCAGGAAGAAACTGAGAGAAGCCATGAGAAAACCCGTTGGGGAGGGAGGCGGTAACATGTCATTGTAACACAAATTTTAATTTCAGATGTACCGTGTTATGGTCACAAGAGTTTCAGTCTGGAGTGGATGTGGACTGAGAGACTTGTCAGAGAGAATATCCCAAATCACAGAGGAGAGCCGTCCTGTCCTTTTCCATATGATTAGGGCCAGGTAGGGTGAGAGAAAGCCATTTCTCGTGTGGCTTTCACAGTAAAAGTAGAAAAAGCAGATTGCTCCATGATGACACTCACTCAGGAGAAGGTGAGAGAGACAAGTGGTTAGAGCAAATAGAGGGAGAAAACATCTGGAGAAGTGCAAGTGTCCTAGTAAGTAGAATTGTCCCCACGTGGTGACATTCTAAGTGGGTTGCAGGGAGTTACAGATACAGTGGGCATTCCCAAAGGGCATAATAGTAAGATACTAATGTGGTAGGGATCCTCAAAAGTGTGTCATAGAGAGATGCATATGTGGTGTATAGCCCAAAGGACATGGAAGGGAGATACCTATGTTGTGGGCAGCCGGAAAGGCTGTAGTAGAGAATGAGGACATTCGCTGAGTAGGCAAGGAAAGATGGATGGTTAGTTAAGGTGGCAGGAAGAAGCAACTGAAGAGGTGGACTCTAGAAGCAAATTTAGTGGGTGGCAAAAGCCAACAGCATTAAGTGAATACTTTATGAACAGACTCAAATCAAATACACACGTTAGGAGAGTCGGATCTGCAGCTTGGTCCAGAGCAACCAAGCCCTTTGGAAGTGAACACATTTAAGCCTATCCTGGAATTCAGCGCTGGATGCATAAAAGCAGAAATAAAAAGGAAAGAAAAGAAAAGAGAAGAGAAGAAAGGAAAGGAAAGGAAAGGGAAGGGAAGGACTGTTCCTAGACATGATGGATGAGAAAGTTTATTGTAGATAAAGGGAGGGCATAGAAAGATGCAAGGACATGCAGGAGAGTCCAGAGTTAACATGACCAATCTGAGCTAGGCCATGTGGGGAAAGGGGGAGGAAAGATAGAAGAGAACTGGGTGTAGCCTCTAGGAGGTCAAAGGTGCAAAAAGAAGAGAGTGGGTGTTGCAGGACACTTAATCACACTGTGTACCCAAGATTGTGTTATTTATTGGAAAAACACAACTTGTTACTAGTTATAGTGTGGCTCAACCCTACCATACCCCTTTAATCCAAGAACTTTCTGCTTATTGCAAAGAGGATTAAATAAAGTCAACAAAAGGTCAAGATGTGGAACAAGCCAACAGTTGACAGAGAGTGAACACAGGGAAAAAAACTTTAGAGAGTAAGAGAAAGCCAGGAGGATCAGTAGGGAGATGCACAGGAAGTTGAAAGGAGGGACATTCAGTTTGAAGGGTTTTTGAAATGATGTGGAGAAGGAGAACTAGAACTTCCTCTTAGGATATTGGCTGTGAATGAAGGTCAGCTAGGTGGTTTCTTTGCCCCTCTGAGCTAGCAGGCTTTTCCTCTGGCATCTGGATTGACAATATTCATTGGTAATATTTAATAATTTCAGTTTTATAGAGAACAACAGGTAGTTAACCAAATTGGCTAGACTACATAGAGAAGATTTTATGGGCGAAGGGCAGCCCTGCCCCTGGACTGGAAAGTTCAGGGTAGAGGGTAGGGTATGCCAGCCATATTCTGCATTATGTAGGGACTGAAGAATATGGGAGGAACCTGGAGGCAGGGTCTATTGTGATGGTAAATAGGCACCTCAGGGTTGTCCTAGCTGTGAAGCTTAAAAACATCTATGGGGGTTTTGTTTGTTTGTTTGTTTGTTTGGGTGGGTGTTTTGTTTTGTTTTGTTTTGTTTTGTTTTTGTCATATACCATTTCATTAATGCTGCTACATCTTTTGTTCCCTAGAATACAACAATTCATTCCCTTCAACAACACCAGGCTGAGCTCTGTAACTTTGTCGATCAAGTAACAGTTCCTGGAAAATAAGTCATCTTAGAATATGTTAACTACTATTAGGAATAACCACTTCAAAAATGTAAAGGATGTGTAAAAACAGCTTTGCCATCACCATTATCAGTCACATGTTCCCTGGTCAACATGGGGAGAAACATGAACAGCTGCTGTTCTATCACATTATAACAACTCACAAGCAAAATTATCTGGGGACATTTGCAAGATTTTTAGCCTTACAATTCTCATCTATTAATGTAGGACCTTCATTAGAACATTTCTCAGTGATATCTTGAAAAAGGGTCTGGCCCACTCTTAATACTGAAATCACTGTTACTAAAAATTTCAGGTGCCTATTTGTTTAAATTTACCTGCTTACTTACAATTTTTAAAAGTACTCAATTATATACTTCTGGTCAGCAAAATGTCTGGAGGGTGTATTTTTTCAATTTGTTATACTTTCTTATTTGTAATGAGCCAAGCCCTGACCTACAGGTAGCTCATGAGAACTGCCATTTATCATGTCAGATTACAGCAAAATTTACTGCGTTTTCTTTACTCTGCTTTAACTACGTACACTCTTACTACCGAATTCTATCTGAGCCAAAAAAGAATCAGTCAGAGTTGATGTTTGAAGCTCTCTGTATTCATGAAGTTAGAGAAAATATGTGTCTTGAGATAAAAACACAGCTGAAGTTTGGTTACGGCTAGCTGCCTGGAATATAAACTCTCGGGTAAGTAGTTAAGTAAGCCCAACATCTGGCTGGCCACTTATTATTCATTCTGCTTCCTAGGGGGAAATACTGCAAATGAGAAAGCATATGTTGACTTGGGATCATTTCAATAAAAACTCTTTCTTATGCAAATATTTATCTTAAATTCCTAAAAACTACTAATGAAGGCAAAGATTTTTGAATAGACAATGGAATACTGTTGACACTGGGGATATGGGATATGGAGAGAGCTAAATTTTCAAGGATAAAATGAGATTTCCCTTTTAGAAGACTTAAGGGAGTTGCTTATGTTTTTTGAGCTTTACTAAAGTAAACATGTATTGTTTATAAACATGAAAAAGAAACAACAGAAAGCACAAATTCTATGTAAAGATTCAAATGATTAATTTTATTGTAGCTATAGGAAGGCTGCAGTTTTTGGTGAATTAAATGCTTTCCACTGTTATCCTGTTGAATCTTAACAGAAGCCATGAAACAAGTACTGTTTCCTTAATTAGTAGGAAGGAAATGGAGCCTAAGGACTACTACATAGCTAAAATGGCCTTATGAAGTTTGGTTTGTGCTGCTTTTCATGGTTGTTGCTAGAATGTAGTTTCTAAAAGGTTGATGAAATCTTAACAATATGGTTGTCTAAAGAAGGCCTGCATAATAACCTTGGCAGTAAATATGATCATTCTGATTGGGGAAATTTCAAAAGGCCCCACCCCTATCAATAGCTGAAGAGAGAGAATTACTTTTCTTCATGATCAAGCTCCTAATAGGTAATCAAATTCCAAGAGATCAGCTCAAAATATAGGTATTAAATGGACTCAGAAGTATAGATATTTAGAAAATTTTCTCTCTCTCTCTCTCTCTCTCTCTCTCTCTCTCTCTCTCTCTCTCTCTCTCTCTGTGTGTGTGTGTGTGTGTGTGTGTGTGTTTGTGTATAAAACAATAATTATTGACAGGGTCTTCCTAAACAAAACTCTCCATGTGCTCCCTTTTGTGTGGCTCCTGCTTTGAACATTTAGTTTGATTATATACCCTGAAGTACCCGAAGAAGCTAGAAAATAGAAAGAGACTGTAATAAGGGTGGCTGGAGGTAGGAGCTCATTTCTGAGTAGTGAGATGATGCTCTCAGGTGTTCCCTAATTTACTTAGTATAATGTCTTCTATAGGCTTGTTATATACTGCTTTTACTGTATCTGGATATACATGAGGCATTCTTATTATTCCAATTATTTTTCTATTATTATTTTTATTATTCTATTATTTTTGTGGCTTTTGTCTTTGAGGGATCCTGAGCTTTCCAGGGCACTTTTCTCCTTCTGTTGATATGATCAAGTGATTTTTCTCCTCAATCCACTATATGTAATGATTTGCGTATGTTGAGTAAAGCCTGAATACCCAGGAAAGAAAAGCAAATAAAAGTCTTGAACTGAGTGGAAGAGAGTAAGGGAGGGACCAGGAGAAGATCTGGAGGGGGAGATAGAGGAGAATGATAATGAATTGAACATAATCCTTAAATCTAAAATTCCCCAAAATTAAAAAAAAATAAAAAGGACCTTGTTTTAATTTCGTAAGTTAAAAAGTAAAAATGTCATTCAACATCCACTACCAAAACAAAAGATTGAGAACCTTTTTCTATTGTTTCCAGTTATGGTGGTTAATCTTGGATATCAACTTGCTGGGTCTGGAATCAAGTTAAAGCAAGCTGCTGTGTTTACCTGATCAGGTTGTTAGAAGAGGAAGAGCCCTCAGAGACAACTTTCAGTGATTGCTCAGTTAAGGGAAGTTAAAGAAGGCATCTTTGCATTGTCTGCTTCCCTCCCTTCTACATTCTACGTTCTCACAGTGACAACACTGCTGCTGCTGCTCCTGCCACTGCAGCTGCATTCTTCTGATGATATTAATGAGAAACTAGCCTGCCTTCATTTGGGCCCTGGAAGCCCTCTTATGGTAAAGACAAACTAGATTCATTCCTACTTATAATTAAATCTCCTTCTCAAGGATTGGGCTATGCCACACCTCTAAGGGTTTGAGTACCAATGGTTCTGTACTACCAACTTAATCAACTCCATTCCTTCACAAGGCTCCACATCCTTAGAAAAAGAGAAAGCCTAAGATCAAACTGCTTCTTGATCCTCAAAAGCACCTGACTGGAAAAGTGTTTCTCTAAGGTCGGCATTCAGAGGTGGATGCAGCTAATTGTAAGTATAGTGGGCAATGAACACAGTCCATTTCAAGCTAGTAGCAGAGTCTGGCATTTGGCAATGGTTTTTGAAGTAATGAAAGATACAAGATCGAAAGAGTCATAGAAAGCCGATGAGGCAAAGCAATATATGGCGTGGATGGAGTCCCTGTAGAGAGAGTCTGAGAGGCTCTGCACCAAGCTGTGAAAATAAAACCTAATTTTCAGTAATGACTTCAAGACGGTGGAGATACCAGGCATGGCAAATCATGTCATTAGTCTCAGGACTTGGAAGTCAGAAGCAGTCAGATCGTTATGAGATCAAGGCCAGTCTGGTCTACAAAACAAGTTCCTGGACACCCGGGGTAATACCCTGTCTCAGGAAAAAAAAATGAAACTTTTAATTTCACAACTGTTAATGACTGAGTAGTGAAATGATCTCATTCTCAGGTGAGCTTTTAAAACTGGATTGAATATAGTTTGGGATTATAAAGAGGTCAAGTGACTATGGGGACAACGGGGTATCATTGTATATCAAAGTGACCATTGGTGGAATTATGATGTTTATTTTTAACTGTTAACTTGATGCAGCCCAGAATCAGTCATGAGAAAGGTCTCAGAAAAAAGTAAATGGTAATGTCAATTATTTTGATCAACAATGGAGGACACATTCAATATGTATGGCATAATTTTCTGGAGTGAGCCGGGACTGGGTGAAAAAGAGAAAGCTAGTGAGCATCAACATGTATTGATCCACTATTCCTTGCTCTTTGCAGTGGACCAGTTGTGACTCTCCAGTTCTCTCAACAGCCTGCTGCTGTGCCGTCATTGCTATGATAGACAGTAATCTTGAACTATGAGATGAATATGGTTACTTTTGTCAGAGTGTTTTACTACAGCAAAGAAACTAAGACACAATCAGACTCTCAATGCCAACAACATCTTCATGTATTTAATCAATCACTGGTTAACTTATAAACTTGCTGCCATGTATAATTTGTTCATGATATACAATTCAAATCACGTTGAAATTTTCTTCTTTCCTTGTGACAGAACATTAAAAAAGAAACCAAGAAAACAAAAAGCCATAGAATAACATTGTCGCAAGTTCCTTTCAGACATGTTCTAAAAATTATTTTTATCAAGTTCAGCATAAAGAAACAAGGCTGTCCCGACACTATTATGTTCTAGGAAACAGCTGCATGGCCTTGGGCTAGGTGCTTACCTCATACTGGTGAGAAGAGGATTACATAGAATCTAAAACTTTGTAGAACAACATCTGGACCTTAATAAGCCAGTGTTATTAAAATGTTGGCTATTATTATTAACATTTTATTAAATTATTTTTCAGTCATATTTGTTTTCCAGTTTCTATTAAGAAAATTCTGGATAAATAAATGTGTCCAGCTGGATATCTTTTAGAAGGGAAATTTTTGCTTCATTTTGTTCATCTATATAAAATAGAAAAGCAAGAAAACAAATATAACAGGAAAATATTTTAGACATTTGTCTTAGTAGCAAAAATAATTACATTCCTCCTCCAAAGAATGAAAAATTCTACCACAGTCTTTGATCTTGTTTCTTTATATATTGAATTATCATAAAATAAACCAAACATTCACAATTTATGTTGGTAATATTTCTCTCTTGGGGGTAAATTCTATAAGCATACTATAATATAATCACAAAGCTATGAATAATATTTATTATCATGGGTATGCATTTATATGAGGATAAAGAGGCAAGGAATAACCATGAGCTATTCAAGGAAAATTGAAGCTAAATTATGGTAGTTTTTCTCTTAATTAAGTAGAAGGAGAATATGATGGGACAATGAAAACTGTGATCAATATTTGTAGCTGTGTCTCCTCTTGGAATATCCTTTTATCTTTAAATACCCTTGAAGATGAAGATGAAGATGTAGTTGGGAATTTCTTACTTTATCAGAAAATAAGATGACAGAAGACTTTAACAATTGCCACATTTACAAAAGAATTAGTGTCTGCATCCTCAAAAGTCCACAAGTACATTACACTATCACTGACTCCCTTTGTGGTCTTTTCTAGAGCATTACCATAGTTAACGTTATATTCCTGTCAAGACGTATCATGGCCAAAGCAACTTGGGGCTGCAAGTGTTTACTCAGTGTATGACTATTCTTTATCATCCTAAAACTCAGGACAGAAACCCAAACAGGGAAGGAAAGTGGAGGCAGAGCTGATGCAGAGACTATGGAGGAGTGCTGCTTACTGGTTTGCTCTTTATGGTTTGCTCTTTATCCTGTTTTGTTATAGAACCCCAGACCATCAGCCCAGGGAATGGCACTGCCACAATGGGCTGGGCCTTCTTCCCTTCAATTAGGAAATGGTAATTAGGTAATTAGGAAAATGGTCTACAGGCTTGCCTGCTGCCATCATATGGACCCATTTTTTCTTAGTTGGGATTACTCCTCTCAGATGACTTTAGCTTGTGTCATGTTGAAATAAAACTATCCACAATTGAACCCTTGTCTTCTTGACACACAAATGTATCACCATTAAGCCACAATCTCACATTAAGAACATAAATAACTTAAAAAAAACCCACAATATGACACATTCAAACAACACTAAAAGTCCTATTTCTTTAAAATAGACAAAATCTCTTTTAAAAGAGATCATCTCAAAATCGCTCATCTGCAGGTTATTACAAAATCAAAATTAACCACCCTGCAATGGGAAAAGACATACCTGGGTTCATCCTAGCTTGATACCTGGCCTAGTGGTCAAAGATGTTTTATGTCTAGGACACATAAAAATCAAGTCAAATCAAATCCAGACAGCTGTAATGAGGAAGGAGGAAGATAGAGACCTTTGTTTTGCCATGCCACTCAGTGTAGGTAGGAAAAGATGCCAGCAGACCTGACCTCTGTCCCACGGCCCAGGCAGGCCATAGACACCCAGAGTCCTATCTACACCCATGCAGACAGAGATCTGTGAACTTCCATGCCACCCACAGGCCCAGATTCGAGGCTCTGAGTTGGCCCACCCTAAAATCTCTATCATATGTGAATGATTTGAACAAGTAAAAGGGCTGATCTGCTGATCTAAAGCCACAGTATCTTCATGACACAAGGAAACAACAGGATAACCAGGAGTAGTCTTGTTGAAGATGCAATATTGATAGTATCACAGAAGCTAGAGACCCTAAACCAGGTCAATGACTCTTTGCAATGAATATTTGCAAGTGAAGATGTGTAGGCATGAGGATATACTGTGGAACACACTATTATAAAATACAGGTTCCATGATGAAATGTTTTTCTATACATTGTTTTATTTTATGTTATATTGTGTGTATGTGTGTGTATGTGTGTGTGTGTGTGTGTGTATGTGTGTATGTGTATGTGTGTATGTGTGTATGTGTGTGTGTATGGGTGTGTGTGTGTGTGTGTGTGTGTGTGTGTGTGTGTTGGGGGCATGTTGCTAGAGCCAATCACAGATGAGATGGAACTGAAAGATGAGCAAGATTAGAGCAATGATATAAAACTCACAAAGAATAAATAAAAAGTACTTTATTTTAAATAAAAATTATAAACTGCTTTTGTTAACATAACCAATAAAGAGCTGAACCAGAAAAAAAATTCAAAATTAAGTTAAATACTCTGATGGCTATTCCTGGTTGTCTGGATTGAACTACAATCCAGAAATGGAGGGCCGACCTGTCATCTATGTCTTGAGGCTAGAAGACACAGGCTTTAGATTTGAATCTTGAGGCATAATGGCCATGAAAAGCTTAGGCCCTGCCAAAGTGGCACATGCCTTTAATTCCTGAAGACAAAGGCAATCAGATAACTGAGTTCAAGGCCAGCCTGGGATGGAGCAAGTTCCAGGTAAAGAGCAGTTTAGACATCAGAACTCTGCCTCCCGCCAGTCAGTTACGAGGCCTCCATATTGGTTCTCGGTCGCCAGAGAAATCAGACTGAGGTACACAAATATAACCCGAGACCAACTTCGCGGAGGTCTAAGCCCGACGGGCGTTGGCCTGCACCCAGGCCCTGGGCTGATGGGGGGGGGGGCCACCGGGGTGCAAACCCGGCCAGGAGGTTTTTTTCCCCCAGGCCGGCGCGCACACCACCGCCATTTTGCCTAAGGGAAGCCAGAGAGACCTAGCAGGCAAAACCAAACCGGCTAACAGGCATAGCCCGAGGCGGACATAGCATGGGTCTCAGAAGGTCAGGCCCTGGACTGCCCCCAGGCCCTGGGCTGCTCGGTGGGCCATCTGTGTGCCGACCCAGCCAGGAGCTTGTTTGCCCGGGCCGGAGCGCACCTCCGCCATTTTGCCTACGGGAAGCCAGAGAGACCTAGCAGGCAAAACCAAACCAGCTAACAGGCATAGCCCGAGGCGGACATAGCAGGGGTCTCAGTCTGTCAGGCACTGGACTGCCCCCAGGCCCTGGGCTGCTCGGTGGGCCATCTGTGTGCTGACCCGGCCAGGAGGTTGTTAGCCCAGCAAACTCTCCCAGCACTCTCAGGGAGCGCGCGCACACGCCACCATCCTAGCTACCTGACAGACCCAATTAACACTCACAGCTGAGGGAAACTTTGCTCCAACATTGGCCTGCAAGGCTTTTGCCTAGACTCAGGGCCTGAGCAGCTAGGCTAGCCTTGTGTGCACCAACCAGGTTGGGAGTTCCACTGCCCAGCAGAGAGATCAGCATGCAGAAAAGGTCCCTGCAGCATACAGCCTCAGCACTCCCTGAAGGAGCAAACGGGCACCTTCTGACTCACAGACACAATCTGGGGCAAAGAACACTAGGGCTGCAAGGGCACCCAAGAGGAGGAAAGCACATCAGCAATCTGCAACAGGGGAAACCCTGCCCTCCAGTGTTGCAGAAATAGCCCTAGAGCCTCTCAGGAGGCTGAAACACCAGCCAGAGACAAGACCAATTAGCTCCAGAGAACAAGATGGCAAAGGGCAAACGCAGGAACGCTACTAACAGAAATCTAGGCAATATGGCAGCATCTGAACCAAACTCTGCAACATCAGCAAGTCCTGGTTATGCCAACACACCAGAGAAACAAGATTTGGATTTAAAATCACTGTTCATGATGCTGCTAGAAGAACACAAAAAGAACATGAATGAATCTCTTAAAGAAATACAGGGGAACATGAATAAGCTAGAAACCCGTATAATGGAAACACAAAAAACACTTAAAGAAATGCAGGAGAATAAGGCCCAAGAGATAGAAGCCAATAAAGAAGAAAGGCAAAAAAAAAAAAAAAACTTAAAAAAATGCAGGAGAACTTGAGTCAACAGGTAGAAGTCAAGAAAGAGGAAACACAAAAATCTCTTAAAGAATTACAGGACAACACAGCCAAACAAATGATGGAACTGAGCAAAACCATCCTGGACCTAAAAACAGAAGTAGAAACAACTAAGAAATCACAAAGGGAGACAACTTTAGAGATAGAAAACCTTGAGAAGAAATCAGGGGCCATAGATGCAAATATAAACAACAGAATACAAGAGATGGAAGAAAGAATCTCAGATGCCGAAGATACCATAGAAACCATTGACTCAACTGTCAAAGAAAATGCAAAATGCAAAAAGCTTGTATCCCAGAACATCCAGGAAATCCAGGATACAATGAGAAGACCAAACCTAAGGATTATAGGTATAGATGAGAGTGAAGATTTACAACAGAAAGGGCCAGCAAATATCTTCAACAAAATTATGGAAGAAAACTTTCCTAACTTAAAGAGAGAGATGCCTATGAATATACAAGAAGCCTACAGAACAGGACCTGAGCAGAAATACCTCCCGTCACATAATAATCAAAACCCCAAATGTACTAAACAAAGAAAGAATATTAAAGGCAGTAAGAGAGAAAGGCCAAGTAACATATAAAGGAAGGCCTATCAGAATCACACCAGACTTCTCACCAGAGACCATGAAAGCTAGAAGATCCTGGGCAGATCTCATGCAGACTCTAAGAGAACACAAATGTCAGCCAAGACTACTATACCCAGCAAAACTCTCATTCACCATAGATGGAGAAACCAAGATATTCCATGACAAAACCAAATTTACACAATATCTTTCCACAAACCCAACTCTGCAAAGAATAAAAGGAGGAAAACTCCAATACAAGGAGGGAAACTACACCCTGGAAAAAGCAAGATAGTTACCTTCCTTCATCAAACCCAAAAGAAGATAACCACTCAAATATAAAAAGAACATCAAAAATGACAGGAAGTAATAATCACTATTCCCTAATATCTCTTAACATCAATGGTCTCAATTCCCCAATAAAAAGACATAGACTAACAGACTGGATAAGGAGGCAGGACCCTACAATTTGCTGAATACAGGAGACACACCTCAGTGTCAAAGATAAAAACGACCTTAGAGTAAAAGGCTGGAAGACAATCTTACAAGCCAATGGTCATAGGAAACAAGCAGGAGTAGCCATTCTAATATCAGATAAAATTGACTTTCAACCTAAAGTCATCAAAAGAGACACAGGACATTTCTTGCTGGTCAAAGGAAAAATCCACCAAGAACTTTCAATTCTGAACATCTATGCCCCAAATGCAAGGGCACCCTCATTCGTAAAAGAAACTTTACTAAAGCTCAAAACACACATTGCACCTAACACAATAATTGTGGGGGACTTCAACACTCCACTTTCCTCAATGGACCGATCGGGAAAACAGAAACTAAACAGGGACACAGTAAAACTAATTGAAGCTTTGGACCAATTGGATTTGACTGATATTTATAGAACATTTCACCCTAAAGCAAAAGAATATACCTTTTTCTCAGCACCTCATGGTACCTTCTCCAAAATCGACCATATAATTGGACACAAGACAGACCTCAACAAATATAAGAAGATCAAACTAATCCCATGCCTCCTATCAGATCACTATGGAGTAAAAGTGATCTTCAATAGCAACAAAAACAACAGAAAACCCACATACACGTGGAAACTGAACAATATTCTACTCAATGATACCTTGGTCAAGGAAGAAATAAAGAAAGAAATTAAAGACTTTTTAGAACACAATGAAAATGAAAACACAACATACCCAAATCTATGGGACACAATGAAAGCAGTGCTAAGAGGAAAACTCATAGCCCTGAGTGCCTCCAAAAAGAAAATGGAGAGAGCATACATTACCAGCTTAATGACACACCTGAAAGCCCTGGAACAAAAAGAAGCTATTTCACCCAGGAGGAATAGAAGGCAGGAAATCATCAAACTCAGGGCCGAAATCAATCAAGTAGAAACAAAGAGAACCATACAAAAAATCAACAAAACCAGGAGCTGGTTCTTTGAGAAAATCAACAAGATAGATAAACCCTTAGCCAGACTGACCAAAGGGCACAGAGAAAGTATCCAAATTAACAAACTTAGAAATGAAAAGGGAGATATAACAACGGAAACTGAGGAAATCCAAAAAATCATCAGATCCTACTACAAGAGACTGTACTCAACACAACTGGAGAATCTGAAGGAAATGGACAATTTCCTTGACAGATACCAAATACCAAAATTAAATCAGGACCAACTAGACCATCTAAACAGTCCCATAATGCCTAAAGAAATAGAAGGAGTCATAGAAAGTCTTCCAACCAAAAAGAGCACAGGACCAGATGGTTTCAGTGCAGAATTCTACCAGACCTTCAAAGAAGAGTTAACACCAATACTCTTCAAACTATTCCACAAAATAGAAACAGAAGGAACACTACCCAATTCCTTCTACGAAGCCACAATTACGCTGATACCAAAGCCACAAAAAGATCCAACAAAGAAAGAGAACTTCAGACCAAGTTCCCTTATGAACATCGATGCAAAAATACTCAATAAAATTCTTGCCAACCGAATCCAAGAACACATCAAAACGATCATCCACCATGATCAAGTAGGCTTTATCCCGGGAATGCAGGGTTGGTTCAAAATACGGAAATCCATCAATGCAATCCACTACATAAACAAACTCAAAGAACAAAACCACATGGTCATTTCATTGGATGCTGAAAAAGCATTTGACAAAATTCAGCATCCCTTCATGCTTAAAGTCTTGGAGAGAACAGGAATTCAAGGCCCATACCTAAACATAGTAAAAGCAATATACAGCAAACCGGTAGCCAGCATCAAACTAAATGGTGAGAAACTTGAAGCAATCCCACTGAAATCAGGGACCAGACAAGGCTGCCCCCTTTCTCCTTATCTTTTCAATATTGTACTTGAGGTACTAGCTCGGGCAATTCGACAGCATAAGGAGGTCAAAGGGATACAAATTGGAAAGGAAGAAGTCAAACTATCATTATTTGCAGATGACAAACTCCACTAGAGAGCTCCTACAGCTGATAAACAACTTCAGCAAAGTGGCAGGTTATAAAATCAACTCAAGCAAATCAGTGGCCTTCCTATACTCAAAGGATAAGCAGGCTGAGAAAGAAATTAGGGAAATGACCCCCTTCACAATAGCCACAAACAGTATAAAGTATCTTGGGGTGACTCTTACCAAACATGTGAAAGATCTGTATGACAAGAACTTCAAGACTCTGAAGAAGGAAATGGAAGAAGACCTCAAAAAATGGGAAAACCTCCCATGCTCATGGATCGGTAGAATCAATATAGTTAAAATGGCCATTTTGCCAAAAGCAATATACAGATTCAATGCAATACCCATCAAAATCCCAACTCAATTCTTCACAGAGTTAGAAAGAGCAATTATCAAATTCATCTGGAACAACAAAAAACCCAGGATAGCTAAACTATTCTCAGCAACAAAAGAAAATCTGGGGGAATCAGTATCCCTGACCTCAAGCAATACTACAGAGCAACAGTGTTAAAAACTGCATGGTATTGGTACAGTGACAGGCAGGAGGATCAATGGAACAGGATTGAAGATCCAGAAATGAACCCACACACCTATGGCCACTTGATCCTCGACAAAGAGGCTGAAAACATCCAATGGAAAAAAGATAGCCTTTTCAACAAATGGTGCTGGTTCAACTGGAGGTCAGCATGCAGAAGAATGCGAATTGATCCATCCTTGTCTCCTTGTACTAAGCTCAAATCCAAATGGATCAAGGACCTCCACATAAAGCCAGACACTCTGAAGCTAATAGAAAAGAAACTGGGAAGACCCTTGAGGACATCGGTACAGGGAGAAAGTTTCTGAACAGAACACCAATAGCGTATGCTCTAAGAGCAAGAATTGACAATGGGACCTCATAAGGTTATAGAGTTTCTGTAAGGCAAAGGACACCATCAAGAGGACAGATCGGCAACCAACAAATTGGGAAAAGATCTTCACCAATCCTACATCAGATAGAGGGCTAATACCCAATATATATAAAGAACTCAAGAAGTTAGACTCCAGAAAACCGAACAACCCTATTAAAAAATGGGGTACAGAGTTAAACAAAGAATTCTCACCTGAAGAACTTCGGATGGCGGAGAAGCATCTTAAAAAATGCTCAACTTCATTAGTCATTAGGGAAATGCAAATCAAAACAACCCTAAGATTTCATCTTACACCAGTCAGAATGGCTAAGATTAAAAATTCAGGAGACAGCAGGTGTTGGAGAGGGTGCGGAGAAAGAGGAACACTCCTCCACTGCTGGTGGGGTTGCAAATTGGTACAACCACTCTGGAAAGCAATCTGGCGGTTCCTCCGAAAAATGGGCACCTCACTTCCAGAAGATCCTGCTATACCACTCCTGGGCATATACCCAGAGTATTCCCCACCATGTAATAAGGATACATGCTCTACTATGTTCATAGCAGCCCTATTTATAATTGCCATATGCTGGAAAGAACCCAGGTATCCCTCAACAGAAGAGTGGATGCAAAAAATGTGGTATATCTACACAATGGAGTACTATTCAGCCATTAGAAACAATGAATTCATGAAATTCTTAGGCAAATGGATGGAGCTAGAGAACATCATACTAAGTGAGGTAACCCAGACTCAAAAGGTGAATCATGGTATGCACTCACTAATAAGTGGATATTAACCTAGAAAACTGGAATACCCAAAACATAATCCACACATCAAATGAGATACAAGAAGAAAGGAGGAGTGGCCCCTGGTTCTGGAAAGACTCTGTGAAGCAGTATTCGACAAAACCAGAACGGGGAAGTGGGAAGGGGTGGGTGGGAGGACAGGGGAAGAAAAGGGGTCTTACGGGACTTTCGGGGAGTGGGGGGCTAGAAAAGGGGAAATCATTTGAAATGTAAATAAATTATATCGAATAAAAAAATTAAAAAAAAAAACCAAAAAAAAAAAAAACCAAAAAAAAAAAAAACCAAAAAAACAAACAAACAAAAAAAGGTGACTCATAGTATGCACTCATTAATAAGTGGATATTAACCTAGAAAACTGGAATACCCAAAACATAACCCACACATCAAATGAGGTACAAGAAGAAAGGAGGAGTGGCCCCTGGTTCTGGAAAGACTCAGTGAAGCAGTATTCGACAAAACCAGAACGGGGAAGTGGGAAGGGGTGGGTGGGAGGACAGGGGAAGAGAAGGGGGCTTACGGGACTTTCAGGGAATGGGGGGGGGCTAGAAAAGGGGAAATCATTTGAAATGTAAATAAATTATATCGAATAAAAAAAATTAAAAAAAAATTATTGCACCTGGCCTCTCCCACGACCAAGAAAGAAGCACAACCTTTAGTGGGTCTATTTGGATTCTAGAGACAACACATTCCTCACTTAGGTGTGTTACTCAGGCCTATTTACCGTGTGACTCTTCAACAGGTCCAGGCTGCTGTGCAGGCTGCACTACCACTTGGACCATATGATCCAGCAGACCCAATGGTACTTGAGGTGTCAGTGGCAGATAGAGACACTGTTTGGAGCCTCTGGCAGGCCCCTGTAGGTGAATCAGAGAAGAGACCTTTGGGATTTTGGAGCAAAGCTCTACTGTCATCTGCAGACAACTACTCTCCCTTTGAAAAACAGCTCTTGGCCTGCTATTGGGCCTTAGTGGAAACTGAACGTTTGACAATAGGACACCAAGTTACTATGCGACCTGAACTAGCCATCATGAGCTGGGTGTTATCAAACCCTCCAACTCATAAAGTAGGGCATGCACAACAGCAGTCTATTATCAAATGGAAATGGTATATACGTGATCGGGCCAGAGTAGGTCCTGAAGGCACATGAAGAAGTTGCTCAGATGCCTATGGTTTCTACTCCTGTTACAATGCCATCTGCTGCCAAGCATGCGCCTATAGCCTCATGGGGTGTTCCCTATGACCAGTTGACTGAAGAAGAGAAGACTAGGACCTGGTTTACTGATGGCTCTGCACGTTATACAGGCACCACCCAGAAGTGGACAGCTGCAGCATTACAACCCCTTTCTGGGACAAGCCTGAAAGATACAGGTGAAGGAAAATTGTCACAGTGGGCAGAACTTCAGGCAGTACATATGGTATTACAATTTGTTTGGAAGAAGAAATGGCCAGATGTACAATTGTTCACTGACTCATGGGCTGTAGCCTATGGATTGGCTGGATGGTCAGGGACATGGGAAGATCACAATTGGAAAATTGGTGAGAAAGACATCTGGGGAAGAAGTATGTGGATAGATCTCTCCAAATGGGCAAAGGATATGAAGATATTTGTGTCCCATGTAAATGCTCACCAAAAAGTGACTTCAGCTGAGGAGGAGTTCAATAATCAAGTGGATAAGATGACCCGTTCTGTGGACAGTCAGCCTCTTTCCCCAGCCATCCCAGTTATTGCCCAGTGGGCACATGAACAAAGTGGCCATGGTGGCCGAGATGGAGGTTATGCTTAGGCTCAGCAACACAGACTTCCACTCACCAAGGCTGACCTGGCTACAGCTGCTGCTGAATGCCAGATCTGCCAACAGCAGAAACCAACACTGAGCCCCAGATATGGCACCATTCCTCAAGGTGACCAGCCAGCAACCTGGTGGCAGGTTGACTATATTGGACCACTTCCCCCATGGAAAGGACAGCGTTTTGTTCTTACTGGAGTAGGTACTTATTCTGGTTATGGATTTGCCTTTCCTGCACGTAATGCTTCTGCCAAAACCACCATCTATGGACTCACAGAATGCCTTATCTATCATCATGGTATTCCACACAGTATTGCTTTTGACCAAGGAACTCATTCCACAGCCAGAGAAGTGTGACAGTGGTCCCACGATTATGGAATCCACTGGTCTTACCATGTTCCCCATCATCCTGAAGCAGCTGGTCTGATAGAAAGATGGAATGGCCTTTTGAAGACACAGTTATGGCACCAATTAGGTGGCAACAGCATTTGAGGGCTGGGGCAGAGTTCTTCAGAAGGCAGTATATGCTTTGAATCAGCATTCAATATATGATGCAGTTTCTCCTATAGCCAGGATCCATGGGTCCATGAATCAAGGGGTGGAAAAGGGAATAGTTCCACTCACTATCACTCCTAGTGACCCTCTAGGAAAATTTTTGCTTCCTGTCCCCACAAATTTAGGTTCTGCTGGCCTAGAAGTTTTGGTTCCAGAGTGGGGAGTGTTCCTACCAGGAGCCACAACAAACATTCCATTGAACTGGAAGCTCAGACTTCCCCCTGGCCATTTTGGGCTTCTAATGCCCTTAAACCAACAGGCTAAGAAAGGAGTAACAGTGTTAGGAGGGGTGATAGATCCAGATTACCATGGGGAAATTGGATTGCCTCTCCACAATGGAGGTAAGCAGGATTATGTCTGGAGTGCAGGAGATTCCCTAGGGCATCTCTTAGTTCTAAGATGTCCTGTGATTAAAGTCAATGGGAAACTACAACAGCCTAATCCAAGCAGGATGACAAAGGACACAGACCCATCAGGAATGAAGCTATGCGTCAATCCTCCAGGAAAAAAACCAAGACCTGCTGAGGTGCTTGCTTAAGGTGAAGGAAATACAGAATGGGTAGCAGAGGAAGGTAGTTATAAATACCAGCTAAGGCCACGTAACCAGTTGCAGAAATGAGGATTATAAGTAATATGAATGCTTCTATCTTATTTTGTTAAAGATGCATTTGTCTTTCTTCCAATCCCTTTAACATCAATTGGTATTGAAACACTAAAAGAATGTTCCCAAGGGACATTTCCCCATTGTAAATTTACAAATGCGTTTGCGATTTTACGAGGAATAGTTATATCATGTTAGGCGTATTCACAATCTTGTTATTGTTTCATGTGGACATGAGATATTATTTGTGTCAAGTTGACAAGGGGTGGATTGTAGTGGCTATTCCTGGTTGTCAACTTGACTATATCTGGAATGAACTACAGTCTAGAATTGGAAGGCTCACCTATGATCATAATTTGGAGGCTCAGAGATATAAGTTTCTGACCTGGATCTTGGTATGGAGATCTTGAAGCATAGTGGCTAAGACAAAGAGATTTCTGAGTTCAAGATCATTTGGGATTAAGGGCATGGATGCACACACCTTTAATCTTGGACACACCCTCTGCTGGAGAACTACAGCCTTCGGTCTGGGCCACACCCTCTGCTGGAGACCTACAGCCTTTAATCTGGGCTATACACTGGCTGGAGATATATAAGGACATTGGAAGAAGGAAGATTTACTCACTCTTCCTTGCCTGCTTGCCTCATGGGACTGAGAAACTGCTAGATCCTTGGACTTCTATCCACAGCTGCTGCTGACCATTGTTGGGGAGTTGGACTATAGACTGTAAGTCATCGACAAATTCCCTAACTATATAAAGACTATCCATAAGTTCTATGACTCTAGAGAACCCAAACTAATACACTACTCCATATGACTTTAGAATCCCTCCATTTAAAGCTCTAATTCTAGGATTTTAATCAAGTTTGACCATAATTTGTTCTTGAACCTGCAAGACAGGGAGATGTTTTGGGCAGAGAGGACAATTTCATTATAATGAATATTTGAGAACAGTGTACGCCAAAGCTACCTTCTACAGTAGATAGCCAGCTGCAGTCACTATGAGCCTGTGCAGAAGATAAGCACATGGTCAGACTCAGGACAGGACACTAAGCTGCCCCTACTATTGCTGTAAACTTGCTCTTCCTTCAGACATTTGACTGGCCAAATGACACCTACAGATTCCTCACACTCATGAGTCATGCTACACAGGAGGCTATCTGAATGCAAAGATGCACACTGCAAACACACACACCATGATTCCCGGAGAGCATCCTCATGCCAGGAGCTGACATTCAGTCTCCAAGGACAGAGGTTAATATCTGCCATCTCTCCATGAGGAAGGGTAGAAGTCTAGTGGTTGAGAGCATGCCCTGTAGCACAGGGACAGCATGGACTTGACAGAATCCCAGGTCACAGCAGGGCTAACAAAACCAGCAACCACAGCATAACCTGCAAGCACATGGGCACAGAAGATGAACATATCCAGAAAAACGTGGTCATTCATTCACCCAGTGCCTCAGGTGAAATGGTCATGGAGGAAGGCACAGGTAAAAGAAGTGCTCCAGGAGTCTCTGCAGCTTACAAGCTGGGTTCTGCCTGCAACTCAATCTACTGTGAGTCATCCACACAGTCTACTTATTCACTATTCATCTATGCATTTGTGTACTGTTCCCACAGGGCCATGGGCATGCCAGGCAAGCACTTGCTGTTAACCCACAACCCAAGTCAAGATAAAAGGTTAACGGTGCACAGAGGTGAGGTAGGAAAGATGGTGTGGTTTTTGTTGGGGCAGAGAGAAGAGGCAGACGATGACACCCTGCAGGGCCGAGGGGCAGCAATAAACCATGGTGGCCATACAGGATCTGAGATGATAAGGCCGAGTGTGAGGTAAGACATTTGAGCTGAGGAAGCAGTGCTGTCCACTGTGTTTCTCCTCTCAATTGTGGAGGTAATGTGGGAAGATGGAGGGCTGACAGGAAATGCTTATGGGTGATTCCCAGGGAGGTGTCTCTGAGAAACACTTCCACATACTTCCCCAAAGCTAAGTGTTTCCAAGGATGCTTGAACCAGTTTGTAGAGAAAAGGATGGGCCAAGCTGGGAGATGACTGAAGCCTGGATGTCCTTTGTGATTCTCAGAGTGCAGTGAGGTGAGGCCTTTGTGATATCACCTAGTAACAGCAGAGTTTTTAGCCAGAGCACAACTCAGAGTCTAGCAAAGAGGGCTGGACTTCACATGGAGCACCTGTGTCTGCCCAGTTTGGGGCTGTTTCCTGCAATGGATTACCTGAAATTCATCATGTGAGTAACTCACTTGGTGCGAGGCACTTCTTCATTGGGGTCTTAAATGGGGGAGACTAAAGCATCCTCATGCCAGGAGCTGACATTCAGTCTCCAAGGACAGAGGTTAATATCTGCCATCTCTCCATGAGGAAGGGTAGAAGTCTAGTGGTTGAGAGCATGCCCTGCAGCACAGGGACAGCATGGACTTGACAGAATCCCAGGTCACAGCAGGGCTAACAAAACCAGCCACCACAGCATAACCTGCAAGCACATGGGCACAGAAGGAGATGAACATATCCAGAAAAACGTGGTCATTCATTCACCCAGTGCCTCAGGTGAAATGGTCATGGAGGAAGGCACAGGTAAAAGAGGTGCTCCAGGAGTCTCTGCAGCTTACAAGCTGGGTTCTGCCTGCAACTCAATCTACTGTGAGTTATCCACACAGTCTACTTATTCACTATTCATCTATGCATTTGTGTACTGTTCCCACAGGGCCATGGGCATGCCAGGCAAGCACTTGCTGCTAACCCACAACCCAAGTCAAGATAAAAGGTTAATGGTGCACAGAGGTGAGGTAGGAAAGATGGTGTGGTTTTTGTTGGGGCAGAGAGAAGAGGCAGACGATGACACCCTGCAGGGCCGAGGGGCAGCAATAAACCATGGTGGCCATAGAGGATCTGAGATGATGAGGCCGAGTGTGAGGTCAGACATTTGAGCTGAGGAAGCAGTGATGTCCACTGTGTTCCTCATCTCAATTGTGAAGGTAATGTGGGAAGATGGAGGACTGACAGGAGATGCTTATGGGTGATTCCCAGGGAGGTGTCTCTGAGAAACACTTCCACATACTTCCCCAAAGCTAAGTGTTTCCAAGGATGCTTGAACCAGTTTGTAGAGAACAGGATGGGCCAAGCTGGGAGATGATGACTGAGGCCTGGATGTCCTTTGTGATTCTCAGAGTGCAGTGAGGTAAGGCCTTTGTGACATCACCTAGTGACAGCAGAGTTTTTAGCCAGAGAACAACTCAGAGTCTAGCAAAGAGGGCTGGACTTCACACGGAGCACCTGTGTCTGCCCAGTTTGGGGCTGTTTCTTGCGATGGGTTACCTGAAATTCATCATGTGAGTAACTCACTTGGTGCGAGGCACTTCTTCATTGGAGTCTTAAATGGGGGAGACTTAACATGGAAAAGGACTTGAAGTGTTCTTACTGAAGACAGCACATCCTAAGAGAGCTAGAAAGATCAGAGATTTCACAGTAGTGGGAGCGGCCACTTAAGACTGCAGGGAGAGGATCCCCTCACTCACCAGGAAGAGAGGCCTTTGAAAGAAGCCACAAACAGGTATCTGGACCTGGACTTGAGCTCCCAGCCTAGGACTGGAAGGAGGAAGCAGTGCTGTGGCCAGGCCCACATTTGACTATCACTGATAGCTTGACCTGGGAAGGAGGCAAAACATCCCTGGCACTGGTGTCTGATTTTCCCTGAGGACTTTTAGTCCCTGGCAGTAGCAATCTTTTCATTTGTACTCAGAGAGCTGCCACAATATGAGACAAACATCAATGTCAGTATCAAGGGAAACACGAAGACAGCACCTTCCCCTCATTCTTTACTTAGATACATGTTTTTACTTTGTGTATGTGTTGTATGTGTGCTTATGTGTGTGCTCATGTCTGAAGGTCCACATCCATATTTGTGAAAGTGAATGAGGACATGGAATGATGCCACATAGTTTGCTCTACAAATATACACACAGTTACATGAGACAGGGTAATTATGGTCAGGCTTTGAGAGGGAAAGCACGGTTGTTCATCATGTTACGTCTAGGCCCATAGAAAGAGGCTGGAAAGAGGTGTGGTCAGGTCTCTGTTACCTCATATAATAGCCATTGCCATGGTTAAAGGCTGTGGTGTTGGTGTGAGGGAACTCAGCAATGGTCTAAGACTTGGAACTGCAGGTGTGTTGGGCTGTAGGTTGGGAGAAATATATACAGATCCCTGTGATGAAATCCTGACTTAACCTCAGTGTGCTGCTATACTGGCAGAGAGGAGATGAAGTGTATGATGGATAATGTGATCCTTGAAGTAACCTTTAACAGGATCTGGGCTAAAGAAGTGGAAACAGTTGCAGTAAGTAACAGCAGGGTGTGTGTGTGTGTGTGTGTGTGTGTGTGTGTGTGTGTGTGTGTGTATGTGTGTGTGTGGTGCAGGATGAAGCTCTCTGATTGTGCCCTAAGCCAGGGACAACTATCAGCTATGGCAGCTCATAGTGTCCAGGGCAGGTAGGAGATGCTCCAGAGTCCTACTCTCTGGGGTTTTGAAGAGACTTTGCTTCTTCATAGTAATAATCTTGTCTTTTATGTCCAGGGTTTGTCTCCAGCATGACTGAAAGCAGGGACTATCATTATAACACTTTGCCAAATCCTGCACACAATACATAATTATATCTAAATTGCGTGTTAGTGTGCATCATCTGGGAATGTACGTATGGGGACGCATGTGCCTTTGGGTATATAGGCATGCAGGAAAGAGCAGGAGCAAGGACCTGAATGGCAGAGATGGGCTCAGTGAGGTTTTTGAGGTGTTCCTTATCTAACACAACAGGAGTTTTGTTAAGCCAAAACAGCAGTAAATACAAGGTGCCTGCTGAGTTGTACGCTATGTATAGACTCAGGGAGAAGACACTACTATACACATGGCAGGAAGAGAGACCTCTGAAAGAAAATGTCAAGTCAGTACCTGCTCTTCAGATTCAAAGCACAGGCCTATAAATGATTGACTACATTTATATAGTTGCATCGCCCCTATGTCATCCTTTGGGGGAATATATATGATACACAGGTATACAAGGAAGTACTTTACCATGACCTTCTCTGTGGCTTCTCTAGTCATGAACCTTACTAGAAATCATATTCACTTTCAACCCATGGGCCTTTCCCTGCATGGCTATAGACACTGACATAATCACATCCTCTCTTCATCTGCTTTTCATATTTATATTTATGGGTGTTAATGTATTTGTGAATAAATCTGTGTACATTTGTGTGTGTACAGGATCATGTCAGTTGTTTTAATGACATTCTCAGATGTCATTGACTACCATGATGAGGTCAGGGAGGAAAACTTCCTGAAATGTTACTTTTTCAGAAATCCTATTACAAGCTGTGTTTAAAGATGAAGAGACAGGTTGGAGGCCAAGATTTCATCGATTTGAGAAGACACCTGTGTGCCTGGACATCCTTTGAGCTTTCCTAAACAGAGTGAGTCTTGTCCTCTGTGACCTCACATAAGGGGTCACTGTCATGGTTGTGGGTGTTCCCTAGTTCTGAGGGCAGCAGGATCCATTATAGGAGAAGGTGGCAGGGATCCTTTTTAGGTAAGTCAGTGCAGAGATCTATGGGTAAAGGCGTAATCTTACATTAGTACAAGCAATTGACAGAGGCTTTGTGTGAAAGGGGTGACTAAGGCATAGTTCAGTACCTGAGGGTTTTTGATGGACAGGACAGATGTGACCTTGAGAAGAGTGATAATAGCAAGGACTAGAGGGATAGCCTCACAGAGCATGGCCATGTATGACACAGAAGACCCAACCCATATAGGAAAAAGAGGCCTTGTGATCAGCACAACCTCCAATGCCTTAGCAAGACATTTGGAGAAGTAACCTCTATTGTTGCTCCTAATTTCCTGTGATAATCCATCATGGAATCTCACTCCAGAAGGAAGGAAATGCATCATGGGTCCTTGGTGGCTCTCCTGTGGCTCTCATGACTTAGAAGCAACAATCTTTCCATATGAGTTCCTGGGTCCTGTCTACCACAGGCACAGAAAGCCAGGCAACAGGAAGGGTTTTCCTATACAGCTTTTTTAACCTTTCTATTTGTATAATGCATAATTTGTTTCATCTGGACTGAGCTGTATGTGTCAATGTCTGAGCATGAATAGGTCAATGATGATCTGAGTACATTAGAGATGCCAGAGCAGGATGTTAAATACATCTATCAACATCTGTCTCTTTTTTCCCCAGGAATATTGACCATAGAACAAGTCTAATAACAAAGTAGCTTTGGACAGTTATGGGCTCAAAAGTATTCTCTAATTCAACCCTAAAAACAAACAAACAAACAAACAAACAACAACAAAAAAAAAAAAAAAAGAAAAAAGAAAAAAACTCTGACCCTGAGGCTTTCTGGACCTATAGAAGAGGGCTTGAATGAAAGAGGCCAGGCCAAAAGAAGTGTGTGTCCTGGTCAAATTCTGACCTTAAAGGAGGCCATGTCCAAAAGAAGTAGAGAAGTCGGAGCTGGCCAATTCCCAACCCTGAGGATTCTTGGCCTTAAAGAGGCCCAGGCTCAAAAAAAAAAAAAAAAAAAAAAAAAAAAAAGGAAAAATGTGGGCCTGGGCCAACTCATGACCCTAAACAGGACCGGGCCCCAAGAAGAAAGGATGCGGGCCTGGGCCTCTCCCTGACCCCTAAGGAGCCCGGTCCCCAAGAAGAAGGGATGCTGGCAGGCCTGGGCCTATCCCTGACCCAGAAGTGGCCTGGGCCCCAAGAAGAAGGAATGCGGGCCTGGGCCTATCCCTGACCCCGAAGAGGCCCGGGCCCCAAGAAGAAGGAATGCGGGCCTGGGCCTATCCCCGACTCCGAAGGGGCCCGGGCCCAAAGAAGAAGGAATGCAGGCCGGGGCCTATCCCCGACCCTGAAGAAACCCGGGCTCCAAGAAGAAGGAATGCGGGCCTGGGCCTATTCCTGTCCCTTAAGAGGCCCGGGCCCCAAGAAGAAGAAATAGGGGCCTGGGCCTATCGCTGACCCAGAAGTGGCCTGGGCCCCAAGACGGAATGGGGGCCTGGGACTATCCCCAACCCCGAAGAGGGCCGGGGCCAAAGAAGAAATACGGGCCTGAGCCTATCCCTGACACAGAAGAGGCCCAGGCCCTAAGAAGGAGGAATGCAGGCCTGGTCCTATGCCTGACCATGAAGAGGCCCAGGGCCCAAGAAGAAGAAATGGGGGCCTGGGCCTACCCCTCACCCAGAAGCGGCCCGGGCCCCAAGTAGAAGGAATGGGGGCCTGGGCCTACCCCTCACCCGAAGCGGCCCGGGCCCCAAAAGAAGGAATGGGGGCCTGGGCCTACCCCTCACCTCGAACCGGCCTGGGCCCCAAGAAGAAGGAATGGGGGCCTGGGCCTACCCCTCACCTCGAAACGGCCGGGGCCCCAAGTAGAGGAATGGGGGCCAGGGCCTACCCCTCACCCGAAGCGGCCCGGGCCCCAAGAAGAAGGAATGGGGGCCTGGGCCTACGCCTCACCCAGAAGCGGCCCGGGCCCCAAGAAGAAGGAATGGGGGCCTGGGCCTACCCCTCACCCGAAGCGGCCCGGGCCCCAAAAGAAGGAATGGGGGCCTGGGCCTACCCCTCACCCAGAAGTGGCCCGGGCCCCAAGAAGAAGGAATGGGGGCCTGGGCCTACCCCTCACCTCGAACCGGCCCGGGCCCCAAGTAGAAGGAATGGGGGCCTGGGCCTACCCCTCACCCGAAGCGGCCTGGGCCCCAAGAAGAAGGAATGGGGGCCTGGGCCTACCCCTCACCCAGAAGAGGCCCGGGCCCCAGGAAGAAGGAATGGGGGCCTGGGCCTACCCCTCACCCGAAGCGGCCCGGGCCCCAAAAGAAGGAATGGGGGCCTGGGCCTACCCCTCACCTCGAACCGGCCCGGGCCCCAAGAAGAAGGAATGGGGGCCTGGGCCTACCCCTCACCTCAAACCGGCCGGGGCCCCAAGTAGAAGGAATGGGGGCCAGGGCCTACCCCTCACCCGAAGCGGCCGGGGCCCCAAGAAGAAGGAATGGGGGCCTGGGCCTACGCCTCACCCAGAAGCGGCCCGGGCCCCAAGAAGAAGGAATGGGGGCCTGGGCCTACCCCTCACCCGAAGTGGCCCGGGCCCCAAGTAGAAGGAATGGGGGCCTGGGCCTACCCCTCGCCTTGAACCGGCCCGGGCCCCAAGAAGGAATGGGGGCCTGGGCCTACCCCTCACCCAGAAGCGGCCCGGGCCCCAAGTAGAAGAAATGGGGGCCTGGGCCTACCCCTCACCCGAAGCGGCCCGGGCCCCAAGAAGAAGGAATGGGGGCCTGGGCCTACCCCTCACCTCGAACCGGCCCGGGCCCCAAAAGAAGGAATGGGGGCCTGGGCCTACCCCTCACCTTGAACCGGCCCGGGCCCCAAGAAGAAGGAATGGGGGCCAGGCCTACCCCTCACCCAGAAGCGGCCCGGGCCCCAAGAAGAAGGAATGGGGGCCTGGGCCTACCCCTCACCCAGAAGGGGCCCGGGCCCCAAGAAGAAGGAATGGGGGCCTGGGCCTACGCCTCACCCAGAAGCGGCCCGGGCCCCAAGAAGAAGGAATGGGGGCCTGGGCCTACCCCTCACCCAGAAGCGGCCCGGACCCCAAGAAGAAGGAATGGGGGCCTGGGCCTACCCCTCGCCTTGAACCGGCCCGGGCCCCAAGAAGAAGGTATGGGGGGCCTGGGCCTACCCCTCGCCTTGAACCGGCCCGGGCCCCAAGAAGAAGGAATGGGGGCCTGGGCCTAACCCTTGCCCAGAAGCGGCCCGGGCCCCAAGAAGGAGGAATGGGGGCCTGGGCCTACCCCTCGCCCTGAAGAGGCCCGGGCCCCAAGAAGGAGGAATGGGGGCCTGGGCCTACCCCTCACCTTGAACCTGCCCGGACCCCAAGAAGGAGGAATGGGGGCCAGGGCCTACCCCTCGCCCCGAAGCGGCCCGGACCCCAAGAAGGAGGAATGGGGGCCTGGGCCTACCCCTCGCCCCGAAGAGGCCCGGACCCCAAGAAGGAGGAATGGGGGCCTGGGCCACCCCTTGCCCCGAAGAGGCCCGGGCCCCACGAAGGAAGAATGGGGGCCTGGGCCTACCCCTCGCCCCGAAGAGGCCCGGGCCCCACGAAGGAGGAATGGGGTCCTGGGCCTACCCCTCGCCCCGAAGAGGCCCGGGCCCCAAGAAGGAGGAATGGGGGCCTGGGCCTACCCCTCGCCCCGAAGAGGCCCGGGCCCGACGAAGGAGGAATGGGGGCCTGGGCCTACCCCTCGCCCCGAAGAGGCCCGGGCCCCACGAAGGAGGAATGGGGGCCTGGGCCTACCCCTCGCCCCGAAGCGGCCCGGGCCCCACGAAGGAGGAATGGGGGCCTGGGCCTACCCCTCGCCCCGAAGCGGCCCGGGCCCGACGAAGGAGGAATGGGGGCCTGGGCCTACCCCTCGCCCCGAAGCGGCCCGGGCCCCACGAAGGAGGAATGGGGGCCTGGGCCTACCCCTCGCCCCGAAGCGGCCCGGTCCCCACGAAGGAGGAATGGGGGCCTGGGCCTACCCCTCGCCCCGAAGCGGCCCGGTCCCCACGAAGGAGGAATGGGGGCCTGGGCCTACCCCTCGCCCCGAAGCGGCCCGGGCCCCACGAAGGAGGAATGGGGGCCTGGGCCTACCCCTCGCCCCGAAGAGGCCCGGACCCCACGAAGGAGGAATGGGGGCCTGGGCCTACCCCTCGCCCCGAAGAGGCCCGGGCCCCACGAAGGAGGAATGGGGGCCTGGGCCTACCCCTCGCCCCGAAGAGGCCCGGGCCCCACGAAGGAGGAATGGGGGCCTGGGCCTACCCCTCGCCCCGAAGAGTCCCGGGCCCCACGAAGGAGGAATGGGGGCCTGGGCCTACCCCTCGCCCCGAAGAGTCCCGGGCCCCATGAAGGAGGAATGGGGGCCTGGGCCTACCCCTCGCCCCGAAGAGTCCCGGGCCCCATGAAGAAGGAATCGGGCCCTGGGCCCTTCCCTGACCCTGAAGAGGTCCGGGCCCCAAGGAGAAGATATATGGGTCTGGGCCGAACCCTATCCTTGACCCAGAAGAGGTCTGATCCATCTTAAAAAATGTGGCCTGGGCCTATCCCTAATCCTCAATAGGCCCAGGCCAAATAGAAGAGATATGGACCTTTGCCCTGACCTCTAAGGTGCCTGGGCCCTAAGCAAGAAGGAGATGTAGACTTAGGTCAGCGGCCTGGACCAAGTGAGGAAAAAGCATACTGCTAATCCAAGCCCTGACCCTGGAGAAAGACAGGCCATATGAATAGAAAATGTGCAAAGGCCGGACCCTGAACTTGAAGTTTGGATCCAAATGTAATATGGAATTATCTTAGATTAACCCTTATCCAAAGAAACCTCTTCCCAAACCGAGAAGTGTGGCCTGGTCAAGCCTTAAACGAAAAAACTGTGGTTAGTGTACCATGACTTGCTATGAGTCAAGGTCTTAATTTCTATTGATACTATGATTATTTATGCATCAATTCATCAATGAAGATACACTGGAGCTTCTTCATCAATCTTCTCTGACTCACGAAACTTCGAGTACTGTACTGATATAATAGGACATCTGGATTACCCTATGTATGGATATACATAAATACTTCATTCAATCCAAATGTATCACTGAAATAATCCTGGATTAACTGCTGCCCAAAGCAGCCTCGGCCCAAACCAAGAAGTTTGGGCTGGTCAAGCCTAAAATGAAACAACAGTGTGGTTAGTTTACCATGACGTGCTATGATTCAAGGTCTTAATTTCTATTGATACTGTGATTATTTATGCATCGATTAATCAATGAAGACACATCCTAGCTCCTTCATTAATAATCTCAGACTCACAAAACTTCGAGTACTTTACTACTGATATGTTGAATTACCCGATATATGGATTATACCTACGTACTTCATTCAATTCAGGCTTCATCCTTAACACTTGTGAACAAGGATGACAGCATCACCACAACCTGAACAAGCCAAAGCTTCATTTGTGATCCAGGCCATATACAAGATATGTGGACTAACTGACAACCATTCCTACACAGATGATGGACATCAGATCATAACCTATGAACTCTCATCCATGATAATCTGGAAGCCCCTTGTGTACCATTATGGTTTATGGGCTGTGTCTGGAATTCTTCCAACACTCTCACAACAGGTTTTAAGTTCGTACCATTGCTTTCAAGTTGTCTTGGCCACATATAAACATAAGGGGACACCTTTGAACCAAGGTGTGAGGGCTACACTCAGAAATCCGTGCCCAGGTCTTCATAGATGAGGCCATCCGGAGATCAAGGAGAAGCTGACCTCAAGTGTGACCAAGGCCATACCATCTACTCCAGGAAGGTTGGACACAGCCTAACCACAAGGGGAGCCGGTCTAACGAGTGCAATGATGACAAAGGCCATAAGGTGACATCAGTGGGACCCTGGCAACTACTGAGTACAGAGCACTCTGGGTCCAGCTTAAATTCAAGGGTGTGTGGGCCGCACCCTCTCTTCATATGACTCAGTACTATGCTTACTGCAAAGGAGACAGGCCCCCACCCCATGGGACAAGGACCAACCCCATAATGGCCAAACAACCTAGATATAATGTTTGGATTGCACTTGGCCTTATCTTATATCCAGTCCCCCAGGTTAGACTTAGTTCACTAAAAATCTTAGATGCAGTCACAAGTCTTCCTAAATTGATGATTCACCCTCAATCCATAGCAGTGTAAGCTGGAGTCTCCGTGGCACCAAGAAGTATTGTTGGTCACAGCCTTCCTTCATCAAGCCCAGGAGTTATATTCACCTCAGGATCCAGAACCACCAAATGTATGGACAAAAATAGAGACAGTCTCGGCAGTCTTTGGCACATTGGGTGTGTGGGCCGCACTCAGTAGCCATTATGTGCCACCAAAAAGGGTTGTGGGCCACAGCCTTCCTCATCAAGCCCAGGAGATATGCTCATCTCATAGGATCCAGAACCACCAAATGTGTGGACAACACTAGAGACAGTCTCGGCAGACTTTAGCATATTGGGTGTGTGGGCCGCACTCAGTAGCCATTATGTGCCCAGCTGCCATCTTGTCTTCGAGAGATCTAGAGAATGATCATCCTGGGTATGTGTTAGCCAACACCAAGAACTTAGAGGAAGTTGGAACCACTACAATGACCAGTGGTGGTCTGATACTTGATAGTGCTCTCACAAATTGCAAGACTGTGCTTCAAACCCTTATCCTGACATCTCATTCCCTAGACACTCCCTGTTGACCTTGATCCTCATCCAGACCCAACTAAAACTCCGAGTAATCCATAGGATTAAGAATGATGACCCAGGAGCCCAGGCACAATTTTAACTCAACTGTGTAATGAAGTTCAGGGAAAGCCCTAAAATCCCTCCTTTGGTGGTAACTGTTGAGACACAGTTAGTTGCCCACGCTTTCTGAAAGCCTCATCAGAACCCAAGGAGATCCCTGATTTCTTTACCTTCATTTCTATATACAATACAACTCACAAGCTTTGTCATCTTACCTTTTTATCGGGCATTTCATGCCCTAGAATGAAATAAGGAAATAAGGATTGTGTATAAGGATTTTAATAAATATATACGGTTCATCTGCTACCATTTTTTTCCTGAAATGTTTACTTTGGCTCTTTGTATTTCTGAATGGTGGTTTTAAGTCCTTAATTGAACTTCTTAAAACAGGTTGTGATGGTTACAAACAGCAAGTGTGGGCAGCTAGCATATCTCTTCCTTACCTGCTGTGTCCTCACCTGCTGCATGGCACACATATATATGCTCACGGCTCATCCTGAAGATGAGTGTACCTCTGCCCATGGTTTGTATCTTTCCCTTTAGCTGGAGTCACCCAAGGAAAAAGCGACAAGGAGGAGCCCTATCTAGTCCCAAAATCATGGGGCTAAAATTTCTAAACTGTAGGGACAGTAACCAGCCACTTCCAGTGCCAAAATGCAACAGCTTTTAGAGGAGTTATGATGAAGGGATGGAGGGCACAGAAGGCAGAGTAGGTTGGGTGTGGGCCACAGGGCACCAAGCATCTGGAAAGTGTTTTCCAGTGATTCTCCTCATGTGGAAGACAAAACCAGAACGGGGAAGTGGAAAGGGGTGGGTGGGAGGACAGGGGAAGAGAAGGGGGCTTACGGGACTTTCAGGGAATGGGGGGGGGCTAGAAAAGGGGAAATCATTTGAAATGTAAATAAATTATATCGAATAAAAAAATTAAAAAAAAAAAGAGCAGTTTAGGTCTAGATGTGGTACTACACACCTTAAGTCTGGGTCACACCTTATGCTGGTGTGACCATGCCATTATGCCTCAAGATTCAAAGATAACACTGGCCTATATAAGGACAGTGAGAAAGGGAAGAGTTACTCTTTGCCTGCTTGCACTGACTTGCCAGTACATCTGTTAGAATGTACTTCTTCAGGATTCCAGCTTATACTGAAGACCAGCTAAAACACCAAGCCTCATGGGACTGAGCAGCTACTAGATTCTTGGACTTTCCATTCACAGCTGGCCATTATTGGGTTAGATGGACTGCAGACTCTAAGTCATTCCAATAAATTTCCTTAATATATAGAGACATTCCATAAATTCTGTGACTCTAGAGAACCCTGTCTAATGCAAATACTTTCATACTTTAAAACAGAAGATTCAGGGTCCAGTCACAATCAGATCAAAGCAGTACCAAACTCTCAACAGTGTAAATAATTTAATGACCAGTATCCGGGATCCACTCGTGAACTTCTGTGCTCCTCCAAAGGGATTGGGTCATTTTGAGGCTCTGCCCTCTGTAACACACACAGCTAGTCTTCTAGGCCTGGCCTGACTCCACACCTGCTACAGTTCTTGATGGTCATTGCATGGTACTGGAATCTGCAATATGCTGTTGTTTTCTGCTACAACTGGACTACACTGTCATGAATAGCTTCTATGTTCTCTTCATGGTGCCAAGCCTCAATTTCTCAGCATGACTCTTTGAATCGTGAACCTCCAACTGCTGCTGAGGCTGACCTTCACCTTTGGCCTCCCCAGTCTCTCACAATGCCAAATCTCAGTTGCTCACCATGTCACCTTTGTGACTTGAAAAGCAATACTATCTACATGATTCGTACACTACCAAGTCTGGCTGCTAGCATAAGGTACACCCTTGGGCACTTCTGGAACACAATTTCTGTTTACTAACTTTCAGAAGCATTTCTCAAAAGATTTCGCCTCAACGATGCTGTGTCCTCATAATGACTATTAAATTCTCAGCCATAGCTGAATAGCCCCAATTTTGACCCAGTAAAACAGAGGCTTTCCCTTAGTACTTTTTGTCTTTTTTAATAACAGCTTATTTGTCAACTCTAGCTGAACAGATACCACATAGTTGTTACACAAAAACAAGTCTTTGCTTCCCTAGGTAACATCACAAGCCAGATCTCCAACATTTGCACTACTTTTAATGTTCTTATCCTCAAATCTCCTACAGAAAAGCTTTCTGAATTCTCAACATTCAATGGCTTCATTACCTCAAATTTCCAAAATCCTTCCACAGTTTTCTCCAGATCAAAATGGTCATTTCTGTCACAGCAATACACCACTGTCTGGGTCATAACTTCTCTTAATTGAGGATACTATTGCTCCGATGAAATACTATCACCAAAGGAACTTGGGAAGGCAAGGTTTATTTAGCAGAGTTTATCATCAAAAAATGTCAGATTGGGAAGAGGACAGAAACCTTGAGGCAGGTGCTGATGCAGAGACTATGGAGGAATATATATATGTATATGAATATGTATATATCAGTAATTGATGAAAAGAGAAGTCAGGGGTTTTAAGAAGAGCAGAGGGCATATTTGAGAGGGCTTGGAGAAAGAAAAAGAAGTGGAGAAATGATATAATTATATTATAATCTGAAAAAAATCCTTTTTAAAAATCTACAGTTCCGAAACCCAATCCCCACTTTGAGTCACTCTACTTCAGTCTCTTTCAGTAATAATCTTTTGTTTTGTTAAATTACATTTCTACTCTAACTGTATGTCTCTTAACTGAATTATTTCCTCTGAAAAGACAAGTCTTGAGAAGAAACCTCCACACAGTATCGTGTATCTTTATAAAGTACATTATGCATATAATTATACATAAAATAGACAATGAAACCTTTCTTTTTTTCTTAAAATAGCATCCTATAGCTAATTTTTAATATTTTGACATTAATAATTATCTTGGTCCATCTTTATGTGAATGAGTTTTTTCAAACATTTATTTGATATTTTAAAGATCACCAATAATCAAAAGTAGAAATAAAATTCTCATAACCATGTGAAGTAACGTTCAGAGATTAAAATTTAAAAAGATATTTCTCAATTTTTTTTTACAATCTCAGCCAAAAGCATTTTAAATGCTTATGTAGATATGAGGACATACTTTAAAAAAGCAAAACAAATAACATTAATATACACTGATTATGTAAAAGAAAAACAGTATGGCAAGACTGGATCATCAAGTAAAGTCTTCAAGACTGGTGATCTGAACTCAATCCCTGGGATTCACATCAGGGAGAGACATACACACTTCTACAAGCTGCCTTTGATCTCTACACTCGTGCTGTGTCATGAACACATACTCTTCTGTTGGATGCACACAGGTTCTATCACCCACAGATCACTGTGGAAAACAATGTAAAACTCACACATCTTCTCAGTGGAGAAGATTAAATATCTGTTTTCCTTCCTGGAAGGCTGGGAATGGTTATGGTTGAATTAGGGGAAAGACTGAAGAAGCTGACAGGGAGAATGAACTCATAGGAAAGCCAGCAGTGTCAACTAACCCAGCCCTCAGGGTGCCCCCCAGAGACTGAGCCACCAACCAGGAGTATACACAGGCTGGTTTGAGGTCCCTGGCACATATGCAGCAGAGGTCTACCTGGTCTGGCCTCAGTGGGAGAAGGTGCACTTAATTTTCAAGCGACTTGAGGTCCGAGGGAAGGGGAAGGTCTGTTGGGGTGGGGGAGCACCCTCTAGGAGGCAAGGGGGAGGAGGAATGGGATGAGGAACTGTGGGAGGGGGGTCGAGGGGGAGAAGGACTAGAATGTACATAAATATCTGCAGCATAATTACTACACCTGAAGTTAAGGGGACATCTTAGAAATAGTTGGAATAGCATTTTTGACATTTTATTTTATTTATTTATTTATTCTCTGTATTCTTTGTTTACATTCCAAATGATTTCCCTTTTCCTGGTTCCCCCCTCCCCACAAGTCCCATAAGCCCTCTTCCCTCTGCCCTTTCTCCAATCAAACCCCTCCCACTTCTCTGTCCTGGTACTCCCTTACATTGCTGCATCAAGCCTTTCCAGGACCAGGGCCCTCTCCTTCCTTCTTCTTGGGAATGATTTGATACGTGAATTGTGTCTTGGGTATTCAGAGCTTCTGGGCTAATATCCACTTATCAGTGACTGCATTCCATGTGTGTTATTTTGTGAATGGTTTACCTCACTTAGGATGATATTTTCTAGTTCCAATCATTTGTCTAAGAATGTCATGAATTCATTGTTTTTCATTGCTGAGTAGTATTCCATTGTGTAAATATACCACATTTTCTGTATCTATTCCTCTATTGAGAGACATTTGAGTTCTTTCCAGCTTCTGGTTACTATAAATAAGGTTGCTATGAACATAATGGAACATGTGTCCTTATTGCATGTTGGGGAATCCTCTGGGTATATGCCCAGGAGTGGTATAGCAGGGTCCTCAGGTAGTATCATGCCCAGTTTTCTGAGGAACCGACAGACTCATTTCCAGAGTGGTTGTACCAGCTTGCAATCCCACCAGCAGTGGAGGAGTGTTCCTCTTTCTCCACATCCTTGCCAACACCTGCTGTCTCCTGAGTTTGTGACCTTAGCCATTCTGACTGGTGTAAGGTGAAATCTCAGGGTTGTTTTGATTTGCATTTCCCTAATGACTAATGATATTGAGCACTTCTTAAGGTGCCTCTCGGCCATCCAAATTTCTTCAGGTGAAAATTCTTTGTTTAGCTCTGTACCCCATTTTTTTAATAGGGTCATTTTTAGGTTAAGAGTAAGTACCCTTTGATTATTGCTTAGGTCTTGATTTTGCACATTATAAAAATTGATTTTACATGTTTCTATTATAAACTGAACATAAATATTCATGTTGAAATTTAAAAAAATGAAAGAAAGAAAAATTTAAGGGAATATATTAGTGAGGGTTTTAATGCTGTGAATAGGCATCATGACTAAAGCAAGTTTTATATGCACAGATTGGGGCTGACTTACAGTTTCAGAGGTTCAGTCCATATCATTAAACAGGAACGTGGCAGCATCCAGGCAGGCATGGTGCAAGAAGAGCTGATTTCTACATCTTCATCTGAAGGTCGCTAGCAGAAAACTCACTTCCAGGCAGCTAGGATGAGTGTCTTAATGCTCACACCCACAGTGACACACCCATTCCAACAAGGCCACACCTACTCCAACAGGGCCACACCTTCTAATAGAACCACTCCATGGGCCAAACATACACAGACCCTAACAGAGAGTCAAATGAAAACCAAAAGATTATGAGATTGGTGGCAGATGAATAGTCACATTTTTTCCTCTGTGCAGTACCAGTTGGCTTGTCTTATCTGAAAAAGACTTTGGATTTTTCTTTGACAACATGATGGGGTATATGGTGCCATTGTTAGTCCAGAACTTCAAGTTGAGATTTCAGGCTGGTCAGCTGGAGGTAGGCTATACTGCCTGGCCAAATTAAGCCAGGTTTAGGGATGAAGAGACCAGTGCTCCCAGCCCAAAGTCAATTTAACTATTAATTGAATTGGGATGACATAAAGACCATTTGTCACTTATGTATGTAGAAAGTAGCAGAGATAAAAATGGACATCTTCTATGGGTGGATCAGTCATATGGCGGGGAGAAAAAAGGGAGCACCTGCCTGGGTTCTCCCAACCCCACCCTGCAAGGAGTTGTTGACTGGCAAGAAGGAGAGGCCACTCAGGCAATATTGTGGCATCCATTGCTAGTCCAGGACACAAATCTGGGATTTCAGGCTGGCCAGCAGGAAGTAGGCTGTGCCACTTGTTCAATTTAACCTTTTTCTTGGGCATTTACTCTTGATGATCATCCTTTTTGTTTAGAAATTTCAGTGGTCCCTGGATTCCATTATGGCATGATTTTATTCTCCTGGAAAGATAAAAACAAAATCCTGCTCCAATCTGGGTGTTTCATTTTTTTTTCATGGGTTATATGTTTCCTAGGGCAAACCATATTTTGGGCATCAGAAAAAGTGTTACCTTTCTATTGAAAATTTTAAAATCTTTTGAAATTCTGAAACTAAATATACCTTAGTATGTGTGGATAAATATACCCTTATTTTTTATATAGAAATTTAAGATTTAAGTGTATTTAATTTTGCATCACAAAGTAGTTACTTTGAATTCCAGTGTGCCTTTTGCAAGTGGCTTTTAAATTTAAATCATTGTAATTTTTATGAGTCTGTCTCTGCCTTCCGAGTTCTGAGACTAAAGGAGTGAACCACTTCTTATCTATGGATTTCTTGTGATATTTATTATCATAAGGTTGTCCTAGTTTAATTTGGTTCTCCATTTCCCCTTATTTTTTACTGTAAAGGGGTAAACATTCAAGTTTTCAAAATATGTAGTCAATCATTATTGCTGACTTATTTTGAACTTGTTTTCTAGCAAATTTTAATATTCTAATCTTAGATAAACAGACTGCCAATTTGTCCACTATTTCATTATTTTCAGATAGGTTTTATTTTCTGTCTTGCCTGTATGAGCTACATGAAATTTAATGGCTTTGATGTTTTTCTAGGCTTTGCCATTTCCTTTCATGCCTCCTATGACCAGATATCTTTGTCATTTATCTGCCAGTTAGTGGTTTTCCATTTTGATGGCCATATAGCTAAATCATTGCCATGAAGTGGAAAAGATATTTTTTGGTTTCCCACTTGTTTGTCTTATAGATAATAGTGCTGCGTTGATTTTGTGGTTCCTTTCTTAGTCTTGGCCATTCCATATCTGGTCTATAGGCTGCCATTTTCCATTACTTTTGGTTCCATTAGTTTGGTTGATGAGCCATCAGTAAACCATGCATTACCTGAATGTTGTGACCATCCATCAGTTCCCACAGTTCAAGAGGTACCTGTTTTCATGGGGGAGGGGTGAGTAGTTTAGACACTGAGCTACTTCCTCAGTGCAGGAAGGCACAGACCTCTTTGCTACCACATCCTGGCCATGGAGGAACTCAGATAGGTTCCACTATAAAACCTATCTTTCTTTCCATGCCTAAGCCTGGAAGAGATTCTACCTTTGAACAGATACAATTCATCATTATAAGGGGCACCCTTATGACCATAGGGTTGTTGGCAATGACTGAGGGTAAGATTCTCCACACCTCATAAAATGTCCAGATTTGTTTATCAAAGAGAATATTTATTTTTGCTACATGGAAACTGTTTGCAATAGAAGCCAACACACAAATGTTGGTGGACTCCTTTTTGCTTCCCCAGTTGCCAATTGACCAATAAATATGACAAACATAATTAGGATGTTAACTGGTTTCAATATTAATATTTCATGCATAGATATGAACTTATTGGCAGTCACAAAAGCTGCTCTTTGTTCCTGTCCTCACTGGAAATTGGCTGCCTTTCTAGTAACCTTGTAGGGGATTTTTATAATATGGTATGCAATTTCTCTATTGTGCAAACATACCAGTTAGGAGCTATTCCTGAGGTTTTATTCCCTGGGTGGGAGGATTAAAGTTGTGTGCCCCTACCACCTGTTCACTGTACCTTTTTTTTAGTGTGTTTAGAGCTTCAGGTATGCTGATATGCACACTTCTCACAGATAACAGAAATAACATGTAACACTTGTGGTAAAGTGTTTATTACTTGCTGTCTAAATACCAGAAGGTAGAGGGGATGGTGTAGAGGGTTTCAAATAGGGAGACCAGGAAGGGGGACAGCATTTAAAATGTAAATGAAATAATTAATACTAAAACAAACAAACAAGAATAAAATATAGTGAAATGATTTTTAAAAAGGAAAAACAAAGATAGACTTGAGTTTCAATTCTTATTTACTAACTGTACTACCTAGGAAAATTAATTTAATTTCAGTTGTCTTCTGTATAAAAGAGATCTAATATTCACTGTAACTCTTCCAAAACATAATCCACACATCAAATGAGATACAAGAAGAAAGGAGGAGTGGCCCCTGGTTCTGGAAAGACTCAGTGAAACAGTATTCGGCAAAACCAGAACGGGGAAGTGGGAAGGGGTGGGAGGGAGGACAGGGGAAGAGAAGGGGGCTTACGGGACTATCGGGGAGTGGGGGGGCTAGAAAAGGGGAAATCATTTGAAATGTAAATAAATTATATCGAATAAAAAAAAAAAGAAAAAAAAAAGAAAAAAAACAACTAATTTATAGCTAGCCTATTTCTGCTGGAATCAAAAGCATGGGCTACCACTGCCCTGTTCAAATATTTTATCTTAGCTCTAAATACTCCAACTCTTAGAGATTTGGAAAACATGATGGGACTGTAATCACCCTTTGGATATATTTAAAACATTTTAAATCTCTCTCTTATTTTCATTGTATTCTTCTTCTTCAACCTTTTTATATAGTCTAGTCATTATCACCCCTGGTGGTCCTCCCTCTGACTATTTCTCATCTTATTCCTCTGCCCCAGTCTCCAAGAGGATGTCCCCACCCCCAAACCCCACCAGACCTCTCCACTCTGTAAGGCCTCAAATCTCTTGAGGATTAGGTGCATCTTGTCTCTCTGAGGCCAGACCAAACAGTCCTGTTTTTTATATGTGTCAGGGCCTCATATCAACTAGGGTATGCTGCCTGGTTGGTGACTCAGTGTATTAAAAATAAAAAGTATTACTTTTTATTTTTATCTTTCTATGCCTGATCAAATGAAAGATGTTAGCTAGGATTTATGTTAATTTTGACTGAATGACCAAGTTGGTTGATGAACTATTGCCTCTTCTTATTCAGGATGTTTCTCCTGTTCAATCTAATCTTTATTAATCTTATGGTTTCCACAGATTTTCTTCTCCTGTGTAAATAAAGGTAAAACCTCTTTCCAATATAAAACATATCCTGAAGGTAAAACCTTTTCTCCAGTATAACACATATCCTGGTTTTCATTTTGAAGTCAACACATCTTTAAAATATGCAGAATTATTTACTTCAGCATTTTTCTACTCTCCAATGTCTCTCCACAGCCATTGTTAATTTTTCATTAGCTTTTAAAAGTTTTAAAGTTAATAAAGCACTGTGTAATATATCTCTGGGCATCCTTATTACCCCTTTCTGTTTATTAGAAATATCTTTTAAAATGAAATCAGATATTTCTGTAACTACTTGTACTGTAAGATTGTGTGGTATACCGGTAATATGCTTTATGTTGTAATATACAAAAAATATTTCATTTTACTAACATTGTCAGTCTTAATTTGTACAGATATCCACATAACAGCCGTAAATTGTAATAAATGTGTAATTATAAAATCAACCTTTTTAGAACTTAAAATAGTTGTTCATTGAAATACTGAATATCTACTATGGTATGGTGCATATAATTTAATTTTATTCTTCTTTTTAATGAATGGGGTCTTCTTTAGGAGTTTAACATCCTTTTTTTATTAGATATATTCTTTATTTACATTTCAAATGTTTCCACTTTCCTGGTTCTCCCGCCCCCCCCCCCGCCCCCAAAAATCCCATAAGCCATCTCCCTTCCCCCTGTTCCCCAATCAGCCTCCTCCCGCTTCCTTGTCCTGATATTCTCCTTCACTGCAGCATCTAGCCTTTTCAGGACTAAGGGTCTCTCTACCCTTTGAAGTCCAACAAGGTCATCCTCTGCTGCCTATGTGTCTGGAACCATGGGTAACTCCATGTGTACTCTTTGGTTGATGGTTTGCTCCCTGGGAACACTGGGAGTACTAGGTGGCTCATATTGTTGTTCCTTCTATGGTGCTGCAAACCCCTTCAGCTCATTGGGTCCTTTCTCTAGCTCCTCCACTGGGGACCCTTTGCTCAGTTCAATGGCTGGTTGAGAGTGTCCCCCTCTGTATTTGTCATGCACTAGCAGAGCCTCCCAGGTGACAGCTATATCCAGCTCCCGTCAGCAAGCAATTGTGGGCATCTATAATAGTGTCTGGGTTTATTGCCTGAACAGAAAACAAATAGCTTATACTCTAAGATCAAGAATTGACAAATGGGACCTCATAAAATTACAAAGTTTCTGAAAGGCAAAGGACACTGTCATTAGGACAAAAATGACAACCAACAAATTGGGAAAAGATTATTACCAACTCTACATCTGACAGAGGACTAATATCCAATATATACAAAGAACTCAAGAAGATAAAGTCCAGAGAACTAAATAACCCTATTAAAAATTGGGGTACAGAGCTAAACAAAGAATTTTCACCTGAGGAATACTGAATGGTTGAGAAGCAACTAAAGAAATGTTCAACATCCTTAGTCATCAGGGAAATGAAAATCAAAACAACCCTGAGATTTCAACACAAACCAGTCAGAATGACTAAGATCAAAAGCTCAGGAGACAGAAGGTGCTAGAGAGGATATGGAGAAAGAGGATCCCTCCTCCACTGCTGGTGGGATTGCAAGCTGGTACAACCACTCTGAAAATCAGTCTGTCGGTTCCTCAGAAAACTGGGCATGATACTACCTGAGGACCCTGTTATACCACTCCTGGGCATATACCCAGAGGATTCCTCAGCATGCAATAAGGACACATGCTCCACTATGTTCATAGCAATCTTATTTATAATAGCCAGAAGTTGGAAAGAACCCAGATGTCCCTCACTGGAAGAATGGATACAGAAAATGTGGTATATTTATACAATGGAATACAACTCAGCTCTATTAAAAACAATAAGTTCATGAAATTCTTAGGCAAATGGGTAGAACTGGAAAATATTATCCTGAGTGAGGTAACACAAATACAAAAGAACACACATAGCATGCACTCACTGAAAAGTAGATATTAGCCCAGAAGCTTGGAATATCCAAGACACAATTCACATATTAAATGATGCCCAAGAGGAAGGAAGAACAAAGTATGGATACTCTGGTCCTTCTTAGAAGGGGGAGCAAAATACGCACAGAAGGAGATAACTTAACTTTCTAAACTCTTCAAAATGAAACACATTCATTTGCCAAATGTCGTTTCTTTAGGTACCTTTTGAGTTACTTCCTATAGGTAATGGAGTTTGGTCTGTTCCTTACTTGGTAAGGAACAAGTAGGACCTTTCATTATAATTTCCTTGGCTTATTTCCAAATCACAGAAAGATCTTTCTTTAAGTCTTTGCTGTTAACTGGTATTTTCTTATGAAATTCTGAGGCTTTTAGCGTATTTCCTATCAATAGCTGACCAGTGTCATCATTATCTTGTGCTAGAGGGCCTGGTAGATACATTTGGGACCTGATATATGCTGTATACAATAGGTGATTTTTATTAGTTAACCTGTTAACCTGTTTTGAATAAATACAAAATTTAATTCTGAATCATCTGGAAGAAGCTCAGCATATTCAAATATGTAAAAGAATTCTATATATTGAGAGTGAATAACTTTGTTAAGTGATTAAAAAATCACATAATACCATCATAAGAATGGTATACAGCTCTGATTTTTAAACTGGGCTTTATAAGGGCTTGAGACATTTTACTTAAGTTTCCTGATTTATAACCTGCCTTTTCCAATTTATCAGTATATAATGTAGGGCTACAGAAATTGGTATCCTCTCTACTATATGAGGGAGAATACAAATAGATTTTTATATATTTTGAAATATTTTGCCTTTGGAATATTTGTTAATCTTTTCCAAAATTTACTACAATCTCTGCAAATATTCATTTTCTGCCCATACTGATGCAATTTCAGTGTTAGTGAAAGGTACTACAATTTCTGCTTGGCCTATTTCTGCTGCTGAAGCTTGTTTCCTGAGTAACTGTAGCTATTTTGTTCTATGCCTACCAGTTATCTTGTATTGTTACGTACACAGAAAAATAGCTTGACTCAGAGCAGGTTCAAGATGACCATATACCCTGTTATGTTCTAGGATTTGCTGGTCTTGAGAAATTGTATAACCATAAGCTCCACTTAGGACCAATTAGAATAAAGGTCAGCTAAAATTGTTCTGTCTAGCCAACCAAAATAGCTTGAGTCAGTATTGACCACTGGGAAGCACACCCTACACATGAGCTCATTATTGTTTTTGCCTTTATAACCTGGTCTTATAACATTCATTGTCACATCTCCCAAGTCTGGTCTAGGGCCCTGTTTGATCAGTCGTGGGGCAAATGCTCAATAATCTCTCCCTATATGATTGAGATTAGTGTACCTGTAGTATATGGGGTGACTCCTAGATCCCAACACCTGTTAAATGAAGAAGTCTCATTTTTTTCTTTCCAAATCTATTCAGAAAGATTTTCAACATAGGTATTTAACTTCCTTTGAATACTAAAAATATCTACTCTCTTAATAAGAATTCCTACAGGAGAATAAGTAGAAGGCAAAATAGCTAAAATACAATCAAGCTTTGGATCCAAGCAATCCACATGTGCATTCTATAATCTTTTCACCAATTCTCTCAGCCTCAGCTGATACTTTTCTTGGACTATTTAAATCTTTATTGCCTTATAAGATATGAAATAAACTACTTAGCTCTTAAGTAGTTAATCCAATTTTGAACTGCAGCCAGTTAATATCTCCTAGCAAATTTTGAAAATCATTAAAGATAGTAATAGATCTCTCTTACTTTCTACTTTCTGTGATCTAACTTTCTATAAACCTATCCTCTACCCTAGGTAATTGATAGAATATTCTCTTTCTAATTTTTTCAGTAATACGAAGGAAGTCAAACTTCTCTTTACTTTTCCAAATATTTTTTCCTAAGGTACCTGCATCTGAAATAGCCAATAAGATATCTTAATAAATATAGTAATAAATTAGATATATTTAGATTGAGAAAATTGTTTATGAATTATTTCTAATGACTATTACACAAAATAGTGACACAGAGTTGAACTATTTAACTTTTTTTTTCTTTTTTTGGAAAGAATGTTTTGGAAGAACATTCCAGTGTTTTAACAGGTTACAAATCATTATAAGTAGGTACTATGAAGGAAATTTTTTTTTATCTTCATCTTGTAAATGTATATTTAAAAAGCACTTTTAATTCATTCACTATAATAGACCATCCCATGTGTATTGATAAAGGCACAGGAATTCCAAACTGCAAAGAGTCTGTTGGTTGAACTACTACATTTATGTTTCTTAAATCTGTTAACATCTTCCAATGTACAGATATATTTTTTATTGAATATAATCTTCATTTTTTTACCATCACTCTCTCTCTCTCTCTCTCTCTCTCTCTCTCTCTCTCTCTCTCTCTCACACACACACACACACACACACACACACACACACACACACAGTGAGACACGCGCACACACATGCACACATCCACACACATCCTCATGATCTTTTTTTTATTCGATACAATTTATTTACATTTCAAATGATTTCCCCTTTTCTAGCCCCCCCCCCACTCCCCGAAAGTCCTGTAAGCCCCCTTCTCTTCCCCTGTCCTCCCTCCCACCCCTTCCCAGTTCCCCGTTCTGGTTTTGCCGAATACTGTTTCACTGAGTCTTTCCAGAACCAGGGACCACTCCTCCTTTCTTCTTGTATCTCATTTGATGTGTGGATTATGTTTTGGGTATTCCAGTTTTCTAGGTTAATAACCACTTATTAGTGAGTGCATACCATGATTCACCTTTTGAGTCTGGGTTACCTCACTTAGTATGATGTTCTCTAGCTCCATCCATTTGCCTAAGAATTTCATGAATTCATTGTTTCTAATGGCTGAATAGTACTCCATTGTGTATATATACCACATTTTTTGCATCCACTCTTCTGTTGAGGGATACCTGGGTTCTTTCCAGCATCTGGCAATTATAAATAGGGCTGCTATGAACATAGTAGAGCATGTATCCTTATTACATGGTGGGGAATCCTCTGGGTATATGCCCAGGAGTGGTATAGCAGGATCTTCTGGAAGTGAGGTGCCCATTTTTCGGAGGAACCGCCAGACTGCTTTTCAGAGTGGTTGTACCAATTTGCAACCCCACCAGCAGTGGAGGAGTGTTCCTCTTTCTCCGCACCCTCTCCAACACCTGCTGTCTCCTGAATTTTTAATCTTAGCCATTCTGACTGGTGTAAGATGAAATCTTAGGGTTGTTTTGATTTGCATTTCCCTAATGACTAATGAAGTTGAGCATTTTTTAAGATGCTTCTCCGCCATCCGAAGTTCTTCAAGTGAGAATTCTTTGTTTAACTCTGTACCCCATTTTTTAATAGAGTTGTTCGGTTTTCTGGAGTCTAACTTCTTGAGTTCTTTATATATATTGGATATTAGCCCTCTATCTGATGTAGGATTGGTGAAGATCTTTTCCCAATTTGTTGGTTGCCGATCTGTCCTCTTGATGGTGTCCTTTGCCTTACAGAAACTCTGTAACCTTATGAGGTCCCATTTGTCAATTCTTGCTCTTAGAGCATACGCTATTGGTGTTCTGTTCAGAAACTTTCTCCCTGTACCGGTGTCCTCAAGGGTCTTCCCCAGTTTCTTTTCTATTAGCTTCAGAGTGTCTGGCTTTATGTGGAGGTCCTTGATCCATTTGGATTTGAGCTTAGTACAAGGAGACAAGGATGAATCAATTCGCATTCTTCTGCATGCTGCCCTCCAGTTGAACCAGCACCATTTGTTGAAAAGGCTATCTTTTTTCCATTGGATGTTTTCAGCCTCTTTGTCGAGGATCAAGTGGCCATAGGTGTGTGGGTTCATTTCTGGATCTTCAATCCTGTTCCATTGATCCTTCTGCCTGTCACTGTACCAATACCATGCAGTTTTTAACACTATTGCTCTGTAGTATTGCTTGAGGTCAGGGATACTGATTCCCCCAGATTTTCTTTTGTTGCTGAGAATAGTTTTAGGTATCCTGGGTTTTTTGTTGTTCCAGATGAATTTGATAATTGCTCTTTCTAACTCTGTGAAGAATTGAGTTGGGATTTTGATGGGTATTGCATTGAATCTGTATATTGCTTTTGGCAAAATGGCCATTTTAACTATATTGATTCTACCGATCCATGAGCATGGGAGGTTTTCCCATTTTTTGAGGTCTTCTTCCATTTCCTTCTTCAGAGTCTTGAAGTTCTTGTCATACAGATATTTCACATGTTTGGTAAGAGTCACCCCAAGATACTTTATACTATTTGTGGCTATTGTGAAGGGGGTCATTTCCCTAATTTCTTTCTCAGCCTGCTTATCCTTTGAGTATAGGAAGGCCACTGATTTGCTTGAGTTGAGTTTATAACCTGCCACTTTGCTGAAGTTGTTTATCAGCTGTAGGAGCTCTCTAGTGGAGTTTTTTGGGTCACTTAGGTAGACTATCATGTCATCTGCAAATAATGATAGTTTGACTTCCTCCTTTCCAATTTGTATCCCTTTGACCTCCTTATGTTGTCGAATTGCCCGAGCTAGTACCTCAAGTACAATATTGAAAAGATAAGGAGAAAGGGGGCAGCCTTGTCTGGTCCCTGATTTCAGTGGGATTGCTTCAAGTTTCTCTCCATTTAGTTTGATGCTGGCTACCGGTTTGCTGTATATTGCTTTTACTATGTTTAGGTATGGGCCTTGAATTCCTGTTCTCTCCAAGACTTTAAGCATGAAAGGATGCTGAATTTTGTCAAATGCTTTTTCAGCATCCAATGAAATGACCATGTGGTTTTGCTCTTTGAGTTTGTTTATGTAGTGGATTGTATTGATGGATTTCCGTATATTGAACCAACCCTGCATTCCCGGGATAAAGCCTACTTGATCATGGTGGATGATCGTTTTGATGTGTTCTTGGATTCGGTTGGCAAGAATTTTATTGAGTATTTTTGCATCGATGTTCATAAGGGAAATTGGTCTGAAGTTCTCTTTCTTTGTTGGATCTTTGTGTGGCTTTGGTATCAGCGTAATTGTGGCTTCATAGAAGGAATTGGGTAGTGTTCCTTCTGTTTCTATTTTGTGGAATAGTTTGAAGAGTATTGGTGTTAACTCTTCTTTGAAGGTCTGGTAGAATTCTGCACTGAAACCATCTGGTCCTGTGCTTTTTTTGGTTGGAAGACTTTCTATGACTCCTTCTATTTCTTTAGGCTTTATGGGACTGTTCAGATGGTCTAGTTGGTCCTGATTTAATTTTGGTATTTGGTAACTGTCAAGGAAATTGTCCATTTCCTCCAGATTCTCCAGTTGTGTTGAGTACAGGCTCTTGTAGTAGGATCTGATGATTTTTTGGATTTCCTCAGTTTCTGTTGTTATATCTCCCTTTTCATTTCTAAGTTTGTTAATTTGGATACTTTCTCTGTGCCCTTTGGTCAGTCTGGCTAAGGGTTTATCTATCTTGTTGATTTTCTCAAAGAACCAGCTCCTGGTTTTGTTGATTTTTTTGTATGGTTGTCTTTGTTTCTACTTGATTGATTTCGGCCCTGAGTTTGATGATTTCCTGCCTTCTACTCCTCCTGGGTGAAATAGCTTCTTTTTGTTCTAGGGCTTTCAGGTGTGTCATTAAGCTGGTAATGTATGCTCTCTCCATTTTCTTTTTGGAGGCACTCAGGGCTATGAGTTTTCCTCTTAGCACTGTTTTCATTGTGTCCCATAGATTTGGGTATGTTGTGTTTTCATTTTCATTGTGTTCTAAAAAGTCTTTAATTTCTTTCTTTATTTCTTCCTTGACCAAGGTATCATTGAGTAGAGTATTGTTCAACTTCCACGTGTATGTGGGTTTTCTATTGTTTTTGTTGCTATTGAAGACCACTTTTACTCCATAGTGATCAGATAGGAGGCATGGGATTAGTTCGATCTTCTTATATTTGTTGAGGTCTGTCTTGTGACCAATTATATGGTCGATTTTGGAGAAGGTACCATGAGGTGCTGAAAAAAAGGTATATTCTTTTGTTTTAGGATAAAATGTTCTGTATATATCAGTTAAATCTAATTGGTCCAAAGCTTCAATTAGTTTCATTGTGTCCTTGTTTAGTTTCTGTTTCCTGATTGGTCCATTGAGGAAAGTGCAGTGTTGAAGTCACCCACAATTATTGTGTTAGGTTCAATGTGTGCTTTGAGTTTTAATAAAGTTTCTTTTATGAAAGAGGGTGCCCTTGCATTTGGAGCATAGATGTTCAGGATTGAGAGTTCTTCTTGTTGTATTTTTCCTTTGACCAGCAAGAAGTGTCCCTCAGAGTCTCTTTTGATGACTTTGGGTTGAAAGTCAATTTTATCTGATATTAAAATGGCTACTCCAGCTTGTTTCCTGAGACCATTTGCTTGTAAAATTGTCTTCCAGCCTTTTACTCTAAGGTAGTGTTTGCCTTTGACCCTGAGGTGTGTTTCCTGTAAGCAGCAAAATGTAGGGTCCTGTTTACGTATCCAGTCAGTTAGTCTGTGTCTTTTTATTGGGGCATTGAGTCCATTGATGTTAAGAGATATTAAGGAATAGTGATAGTTACTTCCTATCATTTTTGACGTTATTTTTTAAATTTGATTGCTTAACTTCTTTTGGGTTTGATGAAAGGTTACTATCTTGCTTTTTCCAGGGTGAAGTTTCCCTCCTTGTATTGGTGTTGTCCTCCTATTATCCTTTTTAGGGCTGGGTTTGTGGATAGATATTGGGTAAACTTGGTTTTGTCGTGAAATATCTTAGTTTCTCCATCTATGGTGATTGAGAGTTTTGCTGGATATAGTAGTTTTGGTTGGCATTTGTGTTCTCTTAGAGTCTGCATGAGATCTGCCCAGGACCTTCTAGCCTTCATAGTCTCAGGTGAAAAGTCTGCTGTGATTCTGATAGGTCTTCCTTTATATGTTACTTGGCCTTTTTCTCTTACTGCCTTTAATATTCTTTCTTTGTTTAGAACATTTGGTGTTTTGATTATTATGTGACGGGAAGTATTTCTGTTCTGGTCCAGTCTGTTTGGAGTTCTGTAGGCTTCTTGTATATTCATGGGCATCTCTCTCTTTAGGTTAGGGAAGTTTTCTTCCATAATTTTATTGAAGATATTTGCTGGCCCTTTAAGTTGTAAATCTTCACTCTCATCTATGCCTATAATCCTTAGGTTTGGTCTTCTCATTTTGTCCTGGATTTCCTGGATATTTTGGGTTACAAGCTTTTTGCATTTTGCATTTTCTTTAACTGTTGAGTCCATGGTTTCTATGGAATCTTCAGCATCTGAGATTCTTTCTTCTATTTCTTGTATTCTGTTGTTGATATTTGCATCTCTGTCCCCTGATTTCTTCCCAAGGCTTTCTATCTCCAAAGTTGTCTCCTTTTGAGTTTTCTTAGTTGTTTCTACTTCTGATTTTAGATCCTGGATGGTTTTGCTTAGCTCCTTCACTTGCTTGTTTGTGCTTTCCTGTAATTCTTTAAGAGATTTTTGTGTTTTTTCTTTCATGACCTCAGCCTGTTGACCAAAGTTCTCCTGTATTTCTTTAAGTGTTTTTTGCATTTCCTCCTTGTTGGCTTTTGTATTCTCCTGGATTTCTTTCAATGATTTTTGTGTTTCCCTTGCAAGGGCTTCTAACTTTTGGTCCATTTTCTCCTGAATTTCTTTAAGTATGTCCTTCATGTGTTCCTGTACCAGCATCATGACCAGTGATTTTAAATCCAAATCTTGTTTTACTGGTGTGATGGGGTATCCAGGACATGCTGGTAGAGGAGAATTGGGTTCAGATGTTGCCATATTGCCTTGATTTCTGTTAGTGACGTTCCTGCATTTGCCTTTTGCCATCTAGCTCTCACTGGTGTTACTTGGTCTTGTCAGTGCAAGCTGCCCCTTCCCAGTTGGCCTCTGGTGCACAGCTTACACCCTGCACTGCCTGTAGACAGGGTGCTGCTGTCCAGGCTGTTCAGATCCCGAAGCAGGCACCTGAAGGCTCCCGCTGGGGCCCGCAGGATTTATCGGAGCACACCGACTTCTCCCAGCTGGCCGCCCGGAAGCCCCCGCTAGCCTCTTGAGGGACCTGGAGATGTGGTGCGGCCGCCCAGGCTGATCTGGAGCGGAGAGAGTTGAGCTGAGGGCTTCTGCCTTAGGCCTTGCCCCAGATTGTGTCTGTGGACCAGATGGAACCCATGTGCACCCCCAGGGAGCGCTGAAGGTGTATGCTGCTGTGACCTCCCCTGTGTTCCACTCACTCCGCTGGGCAGCTGATTCCCCAACCAGGCTGGGGCACACAAGGTTAGCCTGGCCGCCCAGTCCCTGAGTCCAGGCAAAAGCCTGGGAGGCCAAGGTCCGAGCAAAGTTCCCCTAGGGCTATGACTGCTAATTGGGTCCGCCAGGTGACCCGGATGGCCGGCGTGCGCATCCGTGCTCCCCGAAAGCACCGGGAGAGTCTGCTGTGCTAACAATCTCCTGGGCGGGTTGACACACAGATGGCCCACCAAGCCGCCCAGTTCTTGGGGTCAGTCCTGTGCCTTTTGGGGCCTAGACCCCCGTTTTGTTAGCCTCAGGCTACGCTTGTTAGCCGTCTCTGCCCTCCCGAGCACTCTGGGTCCTGTAGGCAAAATGGCAGCGCGTGCGCCGGCCAGGACAAAAAAACCTCCTGGCTGGGTTCGCACCCCAATGGCTCCCCGAACAGCCCAGGGCCTGGGTGCCGGCCAACGCCCGTCGGGCTCAGACCCCTGCGGTGTTGGCCTCGGATTATGTTTGTGTACCTCAGTCTGTCCGATCTCTGGAGTCAGAAATCAAAATGGAGGTGAGTCTCTCCTGACTGACTGGCGGGAAGCCGAGTTCTGAAGTGGCTTCCGTGCAGAGAAAGGCTCCGCAGAACCGCAGCTGCTTGCCGCCCGGCTGGTCAGCGAAGGTCAGTGGTCGTGGGCGCATGGCCTAACTGGACCCTGTGTCGCCTTGGTTCCACCGCTGATGGCCCTTCAGCTGGACCAGCCACTGCTGCTGCGGCCCGGCGGCTGCCACCGCCACCGAGACCTTATAATCTTCATTTACATTTCAAATGCTAAAACCTTTTCTGGTTTCTCCCTTCCCCGAAAACCACCAAACCCTCCTCCCATACCTGCCTCCAAGTGTATGCCCCTCCACCTGATCTACTCCCACCTCCCCTCCCACCGCACCCCCTCCTCGATTTCCCTTTGTTGGGGCATCTGTTGAGCCTTCACCTGACCAAGGACCACTCCTACCACTGATGCCTGACAAGGCATTCCTCTGCCACATTTTTGGCATGAACCATGTCTACTCTTTGGTTGATAGTTTAGTCCCTGGGAGTCCTGGGTGTCTGGGTGGCCGACATCCTTGTTCTCCCCATGGGGCTCTAAACTCCTTCAGCTCCTCCAGACCACCCTTTAAGTTCTCCATTGGGGACCCCATGCTTAGTCCAATGGTTGGCTGCCAGCATATGCTTCTGTATGTGTAAGGCACTGGCAGGGCCCCTCCAGAGACAACCATGACATGCTCCTTTTGGTATGTACTTCTTGTCATCCAAAAAAGTCTCAGGGTTTGGTGACTGTATAGAATTAATCCCTAGGTAGGGCAGTCTCTGGGTGGCCTTTCCTTCAGTCTCTTTTCCACACTTTGACTCCTTTATTGCTCCTGTGAATATTTTGTTCCCTTTCTCAGAGGAACCAAACCACCCCCACTTCAGTCATCCTTATTCTTGAGCTTCCTGTGGTCTGTGAATTGTAACTTGTTTATTTTGAGCTTTTTGCCTAACATCCACTTATCAGTGTGTGCATACCATGTGCATTCTTTTGTGATTGGGTTATTTTCCTCAGGATGATACTTTCTAGCTCCATCCATTTGCCTAAGAATTTCATGAATTCATTGTTTTTAATAGCTAAATAGTACTCCATTGTGTTTATATACCACAGTTTCTGTAACCATTCCTCTGTTGAAGGACATCTAGGTTCTTTCTAGCTTCTGGCTATTATATATGGCTGCTATAAATAAAATGGATCATGTGTCTTTATTACATGTAGGAGCATCTTCTGTCTATATGCCCAGGAGTGGTATAGTTGGGTCCTCAGGTAGTGCAATGTCTAATTTTCTGAGGAACCACCAAACTGGTTTCCAGAGTGGCTTTACCAGCTTGTAAAACAACAATGGAGAAGTGCTCCTCTTTCCCCACATTCTCTCCAGCTTCTGCTGTCCCTTGAGTTTTTCATCTTAGCCATTATAAGGAGGAATCTCAGTGTTATTTTGATTTGCCTTTCCCTGATAAATAAGGATACTGAACATTTCTTTAGGTGCTTTAGAGGCATTCATGTTTCCTCAGTTGAGAATTCCCTGTATAGCTCTGTACCTCATTTTTTAATAAGGTTATTTGACTCTCTGGAGTCTAACTTCTTGAGTTCTTTGTATGAATTGGATATTAGCCCTCTATCAGATGTAAGATTGGTAAAGATCTTTTCCCAATTTGTTTTGTCCTATTGACTGTGTCCTTTACCTTACAGAAATATTGCAGTTTTATGAGGTCTCATTTGTTGATTCTTGGCTATTGGTGTTCTATTCAGAAACATTTCCCCTGTGCCCATATGTTCAAGATTATTCCCTACTTTTTCTTTTATAAGATTCAGTGTGTCTGGTTTTATGTGTAGGTCCTTTTTTTTTTTTTTTTTTTTTTTTTTTTTTTTTTTTTTTTTTGCATGCTATTACCACACCTAGCCTTTTTCTTTTTCTTTTTTTCTTTAAATATTTATCTATTTATTTATTCATTTTAATTTTTTAATCGATATATTCTTTATTTACATTTCAAATGAATTCCCTTTTCCTGGATCCCTCCTCCCGGACAGTCCCATGATCCTTCTTCCCTCCCTACACTCACTGAGTCTTTCCAGGACCAGGGGTCTCTCCTTCCTTCTTCTTGGGCATCATTTGATAATGTGAATTGTTTCTTGGGTATTCCAAGCTTCTGTGCTATTATCCACTTATCAGGGAGTGCATACCATGTGTTCTTTTGTGATTGGGCCACCTCACTCAGGATGACATTCTCCAGTTCCACCCACTTGCCTAAGAATTTCATGAATTCATTGTTTTTAATAGCTGAGTAGTATTCCATAATACTATGGAATAATACATTATTCTGTATCCATTCCTCCATGGAGGGACATCTAGGTTTTTTCCAGCTTCTGGCCAATGTAAATAGGGCTTCTACAAACATAGTGGAGCATGTTTCCTTATTATATGCTGGAGAATTCTCTGGGTATATGCCCAGGAGTAGTTTCGTGGGATCCTCCAGGAATATCATGCCCAGGTTTCTGAGGAACTGCCAGACTGATTTCCAGAGTGCTTGTACCAACTTGCAACCTCAACAGCAGTTGAGGAGTATTCCTCTTTCTCTACATCCTCTCCAGCACCTTTTTTCTCCTGAGTTTTTGATCCTCCCATGCTGGCTGATGTGAGGTGAAATCTCAGGGTTGTTTTGATTTGCATTTATTTCCCTGATGACTAAGGATGTTGAACATTTCTTTATGTACTTCTCAGCCATTCGATATTCCTCAGGTGAAAATTTGTTTAACTCTGTACCCCATTTTTTAATATGGTTATTGGGCTTCCTGGAGTCTACTTTCTTGAGTTCTTAGTATATCTTGGATATTAGCACTCTATCATATGTAGGGTTGGTATAGATCTTTTCCCAATTTGTTGGTTGCTGTTTTGTCCTTTTGACAGTGTCCTTTGACTCACAGAAACTTTGTAATTTTATGATTCCATTTGTGAATTCTTGATCTTAGAGCATAAGCTATTGGTGTTCTGTTCAGGAAATTTTCCACTGTGCTCATGTGCTCAAGGCTTTTCCCAGTTTCTTTTCTATTAGTTTCAGTGTGTCTGGTTTTATGTGGAGGTCCTTGATCCACTTGGACTTGAGCTTTGTACAAGGAGATAAGAATGGATAGCTTTGCATTCTTCTGCATGCTGACCTCAAGTTGAACCAGCACCATTTGTTGAAAAGGCTATCTTTTTGAGGTCATGGATGGAGATGCCTCCAGGAGATCTTTTGATGTAGAGAATAGGTTTTGCTATCCTAGGTGTTTTGCTATTCCAGATGAATTAGAGAATTGCTCTTTCTAGATCTATGAGGCATTGATTTGGGATTTTGATGGGTATTGCATTGAATCTGTATATTGCTTTTGGCAAGATGGCCATTTTTACGTTATTAATCCTGCCAATCCATGAACATGGGAGATCTTTCCATCCTCTGAGATCTCCTTGAATTTCTTTCTTCAGAGGCTTGAAGGTCTTGTCATACTGATCTTTCACTTGCTTGGTATGTCACACCAAGGTATGAAATATTATTTGTGACTGTTGTGAAGGGTGTCATTTCTCTAATTTCTTTCTTAGCTTGCTTATCCTTTGAGTAGAGGAAAGGTACTGATTTGTTCGAGTTAATTTTATATCCAGCCACTTTGCTGAAGATGTTTTTCAGCTTTAGGAGTTCTCTGGTGTACCCTCTGATTAGTCTAGCTTAAAGTTTATCTCTCTTGTTGAGTAAGTATACGATCATATCATCTGCAAATAGTCATATTTTTACTTCTTCTTTTCCAATATGTATGCCTTTGAGCTCCTTTTGTTGTTTGTTTGCTCTGGCTAAGACTTCACGTACTATATTGACTAGATAGGGAGAGTGGGCAGCCTTGTCTGGTCCCCAATTTTAGTGGGATTGCTTCAAGATTCTCTCCATTTAATTTGATGTTGGCTACCGGTTTGCTGTATATTGTTTTCACTATGTATAGATAGAGGCCTTGGATTCCTGATCTCTCCAAGACTTTTATCATGAACAGATGCTAGATTTTGTCAAAAGCCTTTTTAGCATCTAATGAAATAACCATGTGGTTTTTTTTCCCTTGAGTTTTTTTATGTAGTGGATTACATTGATGGATTTCCTTATATTGAACCATCCCCGCATCCCTGGGATGAAGCCTACTTGATCATGGTGAATTATAGTTTTGATGCATTCTTGGATTCAGTTGGCCAGAATTTTGTTGAGTATTTTTGCATCGATGTTCATGAGGGAGACTGGTCTGAAGTTCTCCTTTCTTGTTTGGTCTTTGGTTTAGGTATAAGCATTAATTAATGTGGCTTCATAGAATGAGTTTGTTAGTGTTGCTTGAGTTTCTATTTTGTGGAATAGTTTGAAAAGTATTGGTATTAGCTCTTCTTTGAAGATCTGGTAGAATTTCCCACTAAACCTATCTGGTCCTAGGCTTTTTTTTTTTTTTTTTTTTTTTTGGATGGGAGACTATTAATAACTGCTTCTATTTCCTCAGGATGTATAGGACTATTTAGATGGTCTATCTGATCCTGTTTTAACACTGGTACCTGGTATGTATCTAGAAAGTTTTCCATTTCATCCAGATTTTCAAACTTTGTTGAGTACAAGCTCTTTCAATAGGATCTGGATTTTTTGAATTTCCACAGTTTCTGCTGCTATGTCTCCCTTTTCATTTCTGATTTTATTAATTTGGGTAGTGCCACTGTGCTCTCTGGCTAGTCTGGCTAAGGGTTCATCTAGCTTGCTGATTTTTCTCAAGCAACCAGCTCCTGGTTTTGTTGATTTTTTTTATAGTTCCTTTTGTTTCTATTTGGTTGATTTTGGCCCTGAGTTTGATTATTTCCTGCCATCTACTCCTCTTGGGTGTATTTGCTTCTTTTTGTTCTGGATCTTTCAGGTGCACTGTCAAGCGGTTAATGTAAGCTCTCTCCATTTTCTTTTTGGAGGCGCTCAGAGCTATGAGTTTTCCTCTTAGCACTGCTTTCATTGTTTCTCATATATTTTGGTATGATGTGTCTTCGTTTTCACTAAATTCTAAAAAAGTCTTTAATTTTTTTCTTTATTTCTTCCTTGACCAAGCTTTCATTGAGAAGAACATTGTTCAAAGTCCATGTGTATGTGTGGTTTCCATTGTTTTTGTTTGAATTTAAGAACAGCCTTTGGCCATGGTTATCTGATAACATGTATGGAATAATTTAAATATTTCTGTATCTGTTGAGGCCTGTTTTGTTAACAATTATATGGCCAATTTTGCAGAAGGTACCATGAGTTGCTGAGAAGAAGGTGTATTCTTTTGTTTTAGGGTGCAATGTTCTATAAATATCTGTTTTACCCATTTGGTCCATAACTTCAGTTAGTTTCATTGTGTCTCAGTTTACTTTCTGCTTCCATGATTTGTCTGGTGTTGAAGTCTCCTACTATTATTGTTTGGGGTGGTGCAATGTGTGCTTTGAGCTTTAGTAAAATTTTTTTATGAATGTGGGTACCCTTGCTGTTTGGAGAATAGATGTTCAGAATTGAGAGTTCATCTTGATAGACTTTTCCTTTGACCAGTATGAAGTGGCTCTTATTTCAACTTTTGGTTGAAAGTCAATTTTATCCGATAAAGTCAGTTCAGCTTGTTTCTTGGGACCATTTGCTTGGAAACTTGTTTTCCAAACTTTGACTCTGAAGTAGTGACTGCCTTTGTCACTGAGGTGGATTTCTTGTATGCAGCGATATGTTGGGTCCTGTATGTTATTCAGGGTCTAGATAGTCCTAGGTCCAGACTATCCAGTCTGTTAGTCTATGTCTTTTTATTGGAGAATTAAGATCATTGATGCTAAGAGGTATTAAGGAAAAGTGATTGTTGCTTACTGTTATCTTCTTTGTTAAAGGTGAAATTCTGTTTATATTGCTATTTTCTATTGGGTTTGTTGAAAGATTACTTTATTGCTTTTTCTAAGGTGTGGTTTCCTGCTTATGTTGGTATTTTCCACCCATTATCCTTTGTAGAGCTGGATTTGTGGAAAGATACTGTGTAAATTTGCTTTTGTCATGGAATGGCTTATTTTCTCTGTCTATGGTTATTGAGAGTTTTGCTGGGTATAATAGTCTGGGCTGACATTTATGTTCTCTTATGGTCTGTAGGACATCTGTCCAGGATCTTCTAGCTTTCATAGTTTCTGGTGAGAAGTTTGCTGTAATTTTGATAGGTTTGCCTTTATGTGTTACATTACCTTTTCCCCTTACTGCTTTTAATATTCTTTCTGTGTTTAGTGCATTTGGTGTTTTGATAATTATGTGACAGAAGGAATTTCTGCTCTGGTCCAGTCTGTTTGGAGTTCTGTAGGCTTCTTGTATGTTCATGGGCATCTCTTCCTTTAGGTTAGGGAAGTTTTCCTCTATAATTTTGTTGAAGATATTTGCTGGCTCTTTAAGGTGTAAATCCTCACTGTCTTCTATACCTATAAACCTTAGGTTTGGTCTTCTCACTTTGTCCTGGATTCCTGGATGTTTTGGGTTTCAAGATTTTGGTATTTTGCCTTTCCTTTGACTGTTGGGTCAATGTTTTCTATGGAATCTTCAGCATCTAAGATTTCTTCTTCTTCTTCTTCTTCTTCTTCTTCTTCTTCTTCTTCTTCTTCTTCTTCTTCTTCTTCTTCTTCTTCTTCTTCTTTGAGATTCTTTCTTCTATCTCTTGTATTCTGTTGTTGATGCTTGCATCTATTACTCCTGAATTCATTACAAGGTTTTCTATCTCCAGATATATCTCACTTTGCAATTTCTTTATTGTTTCTACTTCCAGTTTTAGATCCTGGATAGTTTTGTTCAGTTCCTTCACCTGTTTGTTTATGTTTTCCTGAAATTCTTTAAGGAAATTTTGTGTTTCCTTTTTAAGGGCTTCTACCTCTTGACTCCTCTTCCCCTGTGTTTCTTTTAGGGATTTTTGTGATTCCTCTTTAAGAGCTTCTGCCTGTTGACCCATGTTCTACCATTGTATATTTTGTGTTGCCTTTTTAAGTGCTTCTAATTGTTGAGCCAGGTTTTCCCATATTTCTTTAGGGGATTTTTTTTGTGTTTCCTCTTTAAGGGCTTCTACCTGTTGACGCACATTCTTCTGTATTTCTTTAAGGGATTTTGTGTTTCCTCTTTAAGGGCTTCTACCTGTTGACCCATGTTCTCCTGTACTTCTTTAAGGAAGTTATTTATGTCCTTCTTGAAGTTCTCTATCAGCATCATGAGATATGATTTGCAATCCACCTCTTGCTTTCCAATGTGATGGAGTATCTAGGATTTGCTGTTGTGGGAGAACTGGCTTCTGAAGTGCTATGTTGCCTTGGTTTCTGTTGGTAATGAACTTGCATTAGCCTTTGGTCATCTAGTTATCTCTCGTGTTGACTTGTCTTGCTGTCTCTGACTGTGGATTCTCTGTCCTGCAGGCCTGTGTAGCTATTCTCCTGGGATTCCATTTCTCTCAAAAGCCCTGCATAAAGCTGATTATCCAGGAAGTATCAGGAGATGGGGTTCTTCCTTGTGCCAGACCTGGTAAGGGTTGAATGCCCTGCATGCTGCTGGTTCTCTAGTTATCAGGAAATGGAGCTTTCCCTTTGGCAGAACTAGAATGGGTCTACCACACCAGAATGATCAGGGCAGACCTATAGATATATTTTTAATGAAAAGTATAGTACAATGCAAAGACTGGTCAATTTTTCAATATGTTGAACATTTAGCTGTTCCTGTACCAGATATCATAGTGTCTATAACTTTTATGAGGTCAAAGGCCATTATTTTACTCACACATGTTTGCCAACTACCTGATTGAAACAAATGCAGAGACCTATAGTTGGAGCTTAGAAATTTTATGGAAGTGTTCAGGGAAGGGTTGAAAGATTCAAAAACAGCAAGGACTCTGTAGGCATAGGTTTTTCAAAATCTACTTTTAATAAGGGTCCTTAAATGTTTTAATGTCCCTTCTAGCCCACCTCTTCCCAGAGGTACTGGAAAGGAAAGAGTAGTTGAGCAAAAGAGGATGTGGACTTACTTCAAAATATTTCCTTGGAGCAAATCAAATCTATGTTGTCAGTGTAACAGCAGTTCAGTACATAGCAATCAGCAGTGACAGCTTAATCCACTCATAAACACTGTTCATGAATCAGCAAGGCAGGTTGATTCAGAAGAAACCACAAGGTTCTGCCAATCTGTCTGAATCCACAGATGAAGCAAAGAGCTGCCAGAACACCATCAGAAGTGTTTTGGTGCATTTCCTTCTATGAAGTCATGACAAATGATGACCAACAAAGAATTGTAGGTCATACCAATGCCACCCAGAGTTGTCAGGGAAGACCAGCATTAGTAAAGCCCAACAATGAATGGCAAGTAAATAATGGCAAGGCGTACCAGTATCATCCACCATCATCCACTGTCTGTTGGACTATAATTATATCCTTTCCTAACATCACAAGTTCTCTTATGCATCTGCTCAAGCAAAACATCACATGCCCTTTACCCAGGCTGCCTTCAGGAAAAAACCACATGTCTGTGTTTAGCAAAACATCCTCCTATATATTTGCCTTAACATTAACCTCTCATAAGATAGTTTCCAGGAAAACAAAAACAACCACATGACACAACTTAGTCTTCACAGAACCAAAAATTTTTACTTCAGGATTCCACAGGAAGACCAAAAGATCCAACCACCTGGACATTTGGGAGTTCCCCGAGACTGAACCACTAAGGAAAAATTGAGCACAGGCTTGGCCTAGACCCCCACACATATGTAGGAGATGTGCAGCTTGGTCTTCATGTGGGTCCCAGAACAACTGGAGTGGGACTGCCTATGAATCTGTTGCCTGCCTGTGGATCCCATTCTCCTAAGTGGGGTACCTTGTCTGGCTTCAGTGGGAGAGGGTATGCCTAGCTCTACAGTGATTTTATGCAGTTGAGTGGGAGAGGTTGAGGTTGGAGGGATAGGGTATAGGAGGTGGGGGAATGGGAGTAGAGGGGAGTGATACCCAGAGGGGGGACACTCCCCATTCTCAGAGGAAAAGGGAGAGGGAATGGCAGAGTATCTCCACAAGGGAGTACTGGTTGGTGAGGTGGTGGGGCTGATTTAAGGATGCTAAATAAATAAATATATATTTTTTTAAAAAGGAAAAAATATCACAGAGAGTAAGATGAGTCAACAGAATAGACAGAAAGATGTACAGGAAGCAGAAGGTTGGGACACTGAGTTTGAAGGTTTTTTTGAGATGGGGTAAAAAGAGGCATGTTTGAGAAGGAAGGTCAGCTGGGTGCTTTCTCTGCCTCTCCAAGCTAGCAGGCTTTCACACTAGCATCTGACTCCCAAGACATATTTTTAATATTAAATGACTGAGATTTTGTTTAAAAATACATTTGGCATTTCAACATGTGACATGACCATATGAACAGAGAAATCATACAAGTTATTGACAAACTGAGAATTCATAAGATTTGCTAAGACTCTTGGGAAGTCCCCAAGGAAAGGGTTAAGTAATACTAAAACAAAAAATGTTTCCCACATTAAGGATGGGAAATACCATTAAACAGGGCATGCAGACATTTTATAGTGCTAGTTGAGATAGCCTGAAAATTAAAGCAAAAATGAAAAGATGAATGAATTAATTGAGATTGATATAATACCAACTATAATTACTATCAGCCTGATAATTCATATTTTATTCTCAATAGACAAAGTGTTTTTATGCCACATATTAAAAATGGTTTGATAATTGTGCCAAATGAGAAAATGAGAGTAAAAAGATACAAGCCTTAGAAAGACACACAGATGAAAATTAAAAAAGACAAACAAAAGAAAACAAAAGAAAACAAAACTCAGACATAGATAGAGGAATTTAGATGAGGACTACCATAATGCCACATAATGAAACTGAAAGGGGGTGGCCCAAGGTTGTTAGAAAAACAGACATAGTTTTTCCAATTGTTATACAAGTCATACCAGCAGATAATAAATGCCCCAAAGGTTTTGGAGAAATGAAATGGAAACCTTTAGACATCATATTTGAGGATATTTAAAGAAGTGATCATTTCCTGTGCTTTGCATTCATCCTATGTGAAGAAGATATTAAATTCAGGACAACTCAGAACAGAACTTTCCCCCAAGACTATAAAAATTTAGCAGGGATGTTGAAAAGTGTTCTTCAGTTACAATAGCTAACATGGTAGAAGAGGAAGCTAGGGCCATAGAACCAATTCTGACTAGAGGCGTTGATATTCCCCAAGAGCAGTTGCTAGTTGAAGGTCAATGTGTTGAATTACAAAGGCAATTTGAGAGCTGAATAGATGGCTCAGTGGTTAAGAGCAGTGACTGTTCATCCAGAGGTCCTAAGTTCAATTCCCAGCAACTACATGGTGGCTCACAACCATCTGTATTGAAATCTGACACCTTATTCTGGTGTGTCTGAAGACAGTGACAGTATGCTCATAAATAAAATAAACAGCTACTCAAAGAGACAAAAACAAAAACAAAAAAACCCAGGCCAAACAAAAACAAAGGCAATTTGAATTTGATCATCACTCTTTGATGCTATGTTATTTATCAGCTTTAAATACTTGTAATAAGGTTGAGGAATCAGGAAAGAGGTCTTTGAACTTTGCTTTGAACTTTGAACTCTGCTTTGAAACTTTAAGACAAAGGAGAGCTTCTCCTTGTAAGTTGATTTTCTTGGGCATTTTGTCACACTAATAGGAAGCTGAGTAATGCAAGCCTGTTATTTCAAAGATTATTGTTATTCCTAATCTCATAGGAAAACAAGAGAAAAAAACGTATTCCTAGTTAACCTTCCCTTATGTGTTAAAAGCCTATAGGGTAGGATATGTATAGCTACAGGGTTTGCTTGCCTCTTACAACACAGAACCCTGTCAATTCACAAAACCCTTAGTGTTTTGTTTTGTTTTGTTTTACTAAAATTATACAAGTCCCCAAAGAACCCTTCACTGAGTTTATGCATAGATTGACCTTAGCTGTAAATAGCATATTAGAATCAAAAGTTTTCAAAAAATACTGATTGAATCTTTGCCTTTGAAAATGCTAATTCAAAATGCAAAAGAGTGATTAGACCTTTAAAGGCAAGGTCAATACCAATGGGGGAGTTGATTAGAGATATGGCTGATATTGGATTCACATTTATGATACTTATCTGACACGAGAAGTAATTTCTATGCATTTGGTGTTTTGATTATTATGTGACAAGAAGAATTTCTTTTCTGATCCAATCTATTTGAGGTTCTGTAGGCTTTTTGTATGTTTATGGGCAGCTCTTTCTGTAGGTTAGGGAAATTTTCTTCTATAATTTTGTTGAAGATATTTACTGACCCTTTGAGTTGGGAATCTTTGCTATCTTCTATACATATTATTCTTTGCTTTGGTCTTCTGTATGTATGCCTAAAAAGCTGGCCATCATCCACTTCTTGAGACACCAGAGAAGGAAGGACCCAGTTCCGAAAGTCAACAATAAGGCAGATAAAACAGCCTGACACGCTGACATAACTTGGGCTAGAAATTTATCCATGTCCCAGTGTTATGATGGAAGATGGCGGATGGTTGACAACATCACATTACAAATCCATTGTGCCAGAAGATATGGGACTTCACATACTTCAGAAAATTCAGTGCTCTTCCCAAATGGTTGTCTGGAGAATACAGGATTTGCTAATATCAGGATTAGAGATGGCAACTCAAAGGTAGTTGACATTGCCAAGAACTGTACAGTCTGCCAGATAACTTATGTGGTGACTAATAAGAATGCCAGTAATAGGTTCAGAGTTACAAAAGCCCAGAGTCTACTCAGAGACAGAGTTTACAGAGGTAAAACCAGAAAATTTAGAAATAAATATTTACTGATGTTTACAGATACCTTTTCAGGTTGGACTGAGGACAGGTAAAGAGAATAAACAAAGGTCCCTAAAAGAGACCTTAACTAAATTAGCCTAAGAGACTGGCGGTTACTGAGTTAACTCTCCTTCCCATCACTCTCTACCAGACAGGAAACTTACCACATTGGACTCATCCCTTTTGAAATCATGTTTGGGATACCCTCACCCCAAATTGTTCTTAACATACAGGCAGATGTCATGGCTGAGTTTGAGGATCACCAATTGCTAGACGATCTCAAAGGTGCCCAATGGGTGCAGAAACATGTATGACCTAAACTTTGCATTCTCTATAAAACAGGTTTCTCTCCAGTCAGGGGTCATTAGAACCTCATTAGAAAGACACTCTCCCATTGCCTGGATGTCAATGGGGTTGCAACGTGTAATCACAGACCCATTTACAGTTGAAGACATCCCTGAGATTTCATCCCAGGATGAAAACTCAGCTCCAGGACTCTGTCCTGTCTCCCACTGATGGGGTCCCTACCCCAGCCCCAGGGATGCCACTGGGACTGAGTGATGATAACCACGACCCTCTCTAAAATATTATAAGTTTCAGGAAGCCCCATGATTTGGTGTTCTAGTTATCAGTGAAAGGTAGAATAAAAGACCAAATATTTTGGGTTTAAATTCCATCTTAGAGAACCTAACCTAAGGTTGAACTCAAGTTAGTGAACAAGTCACTACCTAGCACCAGTTTCCAGGCTACTCCCCTAACAAAGACCTGCATCTAACACCCATTTCAAGGTATTCCCCAACAAATCTGCATCAACAGGTCACAAGCCCGCCCCTGACAATTCCCTTCCTAACAATCACCAACCAGGAGGAAAACAGAAGTTAAGTTTACAGATTGACTCCCAGCACCAGAAAATTATGTCAAAGGCCATCATGGCAGCCCAATTAGAATAGATACTCGCTTCTTGCCTCTATAAATGCTTGCCTAAAACTAGACTCTACCTTCCTGCGGTGTCAGGGTTGCAGGGAGCCCAAGCTCGAGCTTGAATTAAGAGACTCCAATGCACCTGATTCGGCTCCTCTATGGGCTTTTTGCAGTTCATAAGTTTTCTATGTCCAGAACTGCCTCAGTTTTTGTTTTCTTTATTGCTTCTATTTCCATTTTCACATTTGGACACTTTTATTTATATCCTCCACCTGTTTAAACATATTTTTCCTATACTTATTTAAGGGATTTAATCATTTCCTCTTTAAAGCCCTCTGTCACGTTCTTGTGCCTCGGTTTTGTTAGGCTATCTAGGGCTTGCTGTAGCAGGATAGCTGGTCTCAGGTGGTACCATATTGCCCCAACTCTTGTTGATTGTGTTCTTAAGTTGTCCTTTTGGCACCTGTCTCCCTGGTGTTGGCTGGAAAATCCTGTTGACATCAGGGCTCCTTTGGAAGGCAGGGGGAACTGTAGGCCGGACAATAGAAGTCAGAGGACCAGACTCTTCTTGATGTGGCTCAAGAAGTCCCCACTGGCAAAGGATTGGTGGAGCAATGTTCCAAGCTGGTGGTTCTTAGGGCCCCTGCAGGCCTCCATGGGGTGCAGAATACTCTTGGGTTCCTGAAAGGCTCCTCTGGACCAAAGTCTAGAAGGAGACAATGGAGGTCAGGGGACTGCCAGCAACTCACCTCTGCTGGCTGTGCTGCAGGCAGACCTGTTTTTTTTTCCCCTTAATAATCTATATTCACTTCCTGTCAACTGATTGCTTGTCCTGTCTCTTGGCCTATGATTGACTTCCTTTGATCCTGTTTACTGTATTCAAGCAGAAAAAGGTGTGTGCTAAGGCTGAGCCACAACATAACTAAATCAGGTTTTCCCAGTAAACAATACAATATTGAGGTTCATGGCGTGATCAAATATCCTGGAACAAATCTCTTTGTTGAATCTTTGTGAGATTTGTGTATCTGAGTGACTGTGGCCTCATACAATAAATTTAGCAATGTTTTTCTGCTTCTATTTTGGGTTATAATTTGATAAATATTGGCATTAGTTCTTTGAAAGTCTGATGGAATTCTGAGTTAAAATTGTCTGGCCCTGGGTTTTTGTTTGTTTGTTTGCTTGTTTTTGGTTTTTTTTGTTGTTGTTTTTGGGTTTTTGCGAGTCTTTTAATAACTGCTTGTATTTCCTTAGCAATTATAAATCATATATCTGATCTTGAGTTAATTTTGTTAAGTAGTATCTATAGAAAATTGTTCCTTTTCTTTAGACTTGTCAATTTTGTGATGTACAGTTATTTGAAGTATTATTATCTAATGATTCTTTGAATGCCCCCATTTTCATTTATGAATGAAATGTTAATTTTGTTGTGCTAATTTTGATATTATATCTCTGGCTTTTAGTTAGTTTGGATAAGGATTTGGCTATCTTGTTGATTTTCTTAAAGAATCAATTCTTATTTTCATTATTCTTTATATTGTTTCTACATTATTAATTTCAGCCCTCAGTTTGATTATTTCCTGCCTGTACTGTTCTTGTTTTATACTTGAGACTTTTCATGCTACAGTTTTCAGGTATGCTCTTAAGTTGCTAGAATTCAATCTCTCCATTGTCTTTTCTTTTCTTTTCTTTTCTTTTCTTTTCTTTTCCTTTTTTCTTTTCCTTTCTCTTTTCTATCCACTAGGTTTAACTAGGGTGACCTTTATGGATGTAGATATGAGGATATCTTTTAGAGCATTACTACTCACAAATGGTGGTCATTTTACAGGTAATATCTCTTTTCTACTATTTTTCCTCTCTCTTTGCTATCACAGATACCAATACTTTATAATATTATACTATAATACAATGTGATATATACCCTTGTTTTCTTACTTACTATCAGTTTAAATGACTATCACTGAAATATTTATTCTGGTTATTAACCATTATTTTTGTCATATGTGTTTGGATGATAGCCTAGTTAGTCAGTTAATGTGTACTTTTATAAAAATTATTCTGGGGTTTTAATTTTAAAGTTTCTATTTTTTTCTTTTCACATGTACCCGCTATTCAAATTTTAATGTTTAGATTTGTATATATTTGCCATCTATACAATGCTTTAAAGTATGAATGCATTATAGAATGATTATATCTAGCTACATATAAAACCATCACATTTGCAGTGAGAACACAGACTTCACCATTTGTATCTTTGCTCAAAATCATTTATTTGCCAATGATAAATTCCCATGGATCACAGTGAGACTTTTCAGTCTGCTTATGCACTTTACAACACTCCACTCAGCTTATTTGTTACCTCGAGCATTTGCCATTCATTTGAGATAAAGACATTCAGAATCTATCTTGTAGCAATGTTGAATTATATAACCTATGGTTTGGTAACGTTGTCCTGCATGCTCCAAATCGCAGGAGCTTCCTCTGTCAGTCTGGCTCTAACACTGAACTACTCGTAGATCTCTTAACAGTTGTTTCTTTGTATTAATCTCAAATTCCCAGGTGAAATGTTAACATTTTTTTTATATATTTATTTGAACAGATTTTGTTTTTCTAAAAAATTGCTTAAAAGCGGGAATATATGGTTTCCTTTCTGATGATTTCTATTTTTAGTTCTGTTACTTGGTTTTTTGTTGATTCACCCTCTTAATATGTCTGTAATTGCTGACTTAATGATGACTACCTATGAAAGCAATTACTCTCTGGTTTGTGTTAACTCTCATTGCAGGGCAAATGTATTGGTTTTGGCATTTTGTTAGAGGAGGAGCAAATTCTCATCATGTGAATCAGATGCTAGATTCACAACTGTGGAGACTGAGCCTGTCTGCCTTTGCCCCTGTGGTGAATCGATAAAGAAATCTTGCCTGAGGAATTGGATTTGATCTAGGCATCCTTCTACTTCCATTTTATTAGGCTGCTGAGCCTAGTGTTTTTTTCTTCAGCATTGTTCTGTTGCTGAAGCTTTCTTAGCTCTTCAGTGTCACAGCATATTTGACAACATTGTGAAACCCTGATATTGTGAACTGTAAACCTGTTTCTTGCTGTGGTGTGCCTCAGCCCTAGCACATACTTTTAACCCAAGAGCATTCTATAAATAAGAGCAAAACAAAGTCAATGATAGATCAAGAGTCAGAATAAGAAACCCGATGAAAGGGGGTGAAAGTAAAAGCAAAAGTGAGAAAGAGAAAGAGGGAGTGTCTTTGAGTTGAAGAGTATCTAAGATAATATGGAGAAGGAGAGGATCCTTTTTCTTCGGGGTTGTTGATAGAGTAGGAAGCTCAGTTGGGTACTTTCTCTGCCTCTCTGACCTAGCAGGCTTTTATCAGTGTCTGGTTCCTGAGTCTTTATTTGGTAAATCAAGCATTTGGGATTTTGTTTTAAAAACAACACTCCAGGTTTGACTTCCTGTCTCTTTAGTATATAAAGCCTAGGAAATAGAAAGTTCCTCTAGGACAAGGTATCTCAACTGACATGTTCAACTTTCTGTTTTTCTATGACTTTAGTGTTGGTACTGAGACCTGCGAGGCCTGTGACATTATATAGGCGACAATTAGAACTATAAGCCTGTTGCCAAGACAACAGCCGCCATATACCTAGAATTCAATGGCCCACATTTACCTGTACTTTATGTCATCACCCGTATACAACTGGGTAGCATTTCTCCCCCTCTCTCTCTTTCCTTCCTTCTTCCCACCTGCTACTCCTTTCCCCATCTTAAATAAAGCCCCACGTGGAACTGTTTGGCCTGGTATATCTCACTGCGGCCCACATCTCCGCCGCCTCCCCGAGGCCTGCACAGCAGGCAGACAGGTGACCTGTGCTGCAGAGTAGGCAGACAGACCTGCGTAGAAAAAACAACTTAGTCCTTTTCGTTCCTGGATGCTTGGCTTTCATGGACAACTTTTTTTACTTACCACTTTTAGACTTCCAGAGGTATTTCAGTGACGATCATTCCATACAAGTCACACACATGGAACTATCTCCGGTTGTGAATTATAAAGAATTTAGGCTTGACTTTAATGTGTTTGTTCTGTCTACATAACTCAGGCCTTCTAGTATTACTTGCCTTTTTGCTCATCTAATGCCTGCCAACTGCTATCTTTTTTCCGTTTTATAAAGTGCGTGGTGCCCCTTCTCTCTTCCTCTTCTGCTCTCTCCCTTTATGCTTTGTGCTGTTAAGAACTTAGACCGGAGCTTCATGTTTGATTTGCAAGCACTTTATCCATGTCTGAAGACTTCTCTGACATGCAATTTGTAGCATTACAGATGGGAAAGTAAGTAAGTAAATAAGTAATTGAATAAATACTGCAGACATGCATGGCCTAGCTTCACAATCTTCTAGAGTATAGAGAGTGGATGTTCTGCTTTTTAATATGTAGACAAAAAGACAGACTAATGAAGACTTTCAATATAATACTTACTGAGAGGCTCATAGAGACTGGGTTCTCTTCTAAATTCCAGAGTTATAGAGGTGAGCAAATATAAGGAGATCCTTTCCATTATTAACTTTCCAGTCTAGTGGAATAAGAAAATCATGATAGAAATAACAGTCAGATTTCTAGTGGATGGTTTTGTAAATTGGTAGTAAATTCATAATTGTAGGCTAAATATATTTACCTTATATTTCTTCTTATATCAGAAGTTTGTAAAATCATCCTACTTGTACTTTCATGTCTCTACAATTGTAACACACTTAGGTGTTGGTAATCTGTCTAAGCTCCACCCCACACTTACCTGGCAATAGCCAAGTATGCCCCGCCCCATAGACCTGGCCCAGTATAAAAGGGGCTACTTGCCCTTCTTTTCTCTCTTTGATCGCTCTCTCTCATCCCACTCTCACCTCTCTGCCCATTAGGCTCTCCTCCCCTCCCCCCCCTCCATGTGGTCATGGCCGGCCTCCACTTCTCTATTCTCTCTCTCTCTCTCTCTCTCTCTCTCTCTCTCTCTCTCTCTCTCTCTCTCTCTCTGCATCTCTAACTCCCATTCTTTACCCTGAATAAACTCTATTCTATACCATGTCTGTGTGTGTGTGGTCCCTCAGGGGGAAGAGGTGCTTTGGCATGGGCCCACCTGGGCACCCCCTTCCCCCACACCACCATACCACACGTCCTTAACCCCCATTCTCTCTTTTTAAGCCCCGTTCATTGGTGCATTGGCCCTTCATTAGGCATGGTATTTAGTTGCTTTCCAGGGATTGGCATTGTTTGCTACTTCAATCATTGACAAATTTATTTTTGGTTCCTGGATAATGTTCCATATTTTGTTGTTGCTGTTGTTGTTGTTGTTGTTGTGGTGGTGGTGGTGGTGGTGGTGGTAGTAGTGTTGGTGTTGGTGGTAGGTGGTAGGTGGTGGTAGTTATTGAACTGCATCCATGCCTCTATAGTTCTTTTCTTTTACTACCTGGTTGTTTTTATGTGTGTGTTGTCAAGCAATGAATTTTGGTTCCTTGGCAATTCTAATACTCTATACTTTGATGTAGTCTGGGATATACAGGATAAGTTGCAGCACTCTCAAGTTGAGATTCATAAAGCTATTTGTTGATTATATGATTTATATGGGTTTAGGCCCCATAAATAAACCCACATGAATAAAGCGACATTGATTTTTACATACATGGTAGTATGTTGACTTTTGTAAGTAACAAATGAATATTTGCCACTATCTAATGTTGTTTATAAAGGAAATGTAGAAGTAATAATTTCTTTCCCTTCTTCTTTCCTTATTTTTACTTTTATGTCTTCCTTCTCTTTCCTTCTCATTTCTTTATATTTCTCTCCATTCTACTCTTTTTCCCTTTCTTCTCCTCTCCTCTCCTCACTTTCTTTCCTCTCCCCTTCCCTCCCTCCCCTTCCACACCCTCTCCTCACTTCTGCTCTTCTATCCTTCTCTCCATGTTCTGCTCTCTTCTTCCTATTCTTCCTCTCTCCTTTCTCCTTTCTGTTCTTTCCTCTTTTCTTTTCTTCTTTTAGTGATAGATTATCAACCCAGAGCCTTTAACCTGGAAGGCATATGCTATAGCACTGAGCTGCACATTCAAGTTTTCAAATATTTTTCTAATTGTGAATGCCATATGTCTTTTTATCTAGCCACCTTTGTGTGTATTTGAAAGCACCACTGAATACAAGTCACCATCATCTTAGTCTCAAAAATCCAATGTTTACATCAGACTCCTGAGTTCTACTAGCCAATGTACAATTTGAGTATCTTAAAAAAAGCTATCATGCTGTTTGCCTCTTTGCATCAGTAACCTCTCATGCCAATTTTGAAAATGCCTTGAGAATAAAGAAAACTTAAAATAATATTAAATCCTTAGCATAGCTCAGCAGTCTAGTCAGTGAAGCTGTAAAACTCTTTGGCTAAGAAAATATACTCTGGACCCACTTCAATTCCTAGTCTCCTGATTGCTAAGTATGTAATTCTGGGAAAGTGTTTAAACTCTTTGTGCCAAGTACTTTCTTCTATACAATGGGAATAAAAAAAATGGACATTATACTGTTCCTTGGAAAATTAGGTATTTTAATAATAAATTTACTATAGTTCCTGAAAGCACTCAACAAACATCTAATGAATGTTACCTTTTCAATATACCGCTCTTTTTATCTTCATAGTTGCTCTAATATATCCACAATCTTCCAACCCCCTACCTCTGTTTTAACTCTAGCCTAACTGGCCTTGTTATGGCAGTATGAGTACCTTGAAATTATTACTCCTTAATACCTACACACCCACTACACTGTTTCTGGTTTTTTTTTTACTCTCAGAACTTGGCATTGCTGTCTGGATTTTGACATTTCACTAATAAATTATTTGTTTTCATTATGGAGAATGCAAATATGAGCATTACAAAAAATTATTTTAGGTTTGTCTCTACTCCAGGTTAGATATCCTATAGTGGAATCCTGGAACACATTTATCCCAATTCTCAGTCACTGAAACTTAGAAAATGTATACTATACATTAGCTTTCAACTAATTTTATTGAATTATTTTGAAAAAAAATAAAGGATGCCCTGGAAACCCTATTAGTAAAAGTCTACGTATAGAGATGGGCATGTAGGGACAAGAAAGAGCTGATTGTTGCGCATTTTAGAAAGCTGAGCCTAAGGTCCTTGAAGCACAATTGTGGGTTGCTTGGGAGAATTTTTTAATGTAAAGACAAGTTGAACAGTAAGTTCCAGAAATAGAAAACTGAATAGTTTGGATTAATACCAAGGCAAATCTAGCTAAAATAAATATCAAGTAAGGATTTGTCAAGTACGAACTGTACCTAATATGGGTATTTTGTTTAGCACGGTTAAAGGGATGACTTCTTTTTCTTTTTCTCTTGGGACATCCTTGGAGTATCCTTTGTTTAGTCATTCTTTTCTTGTCTGTTTCCATTTCTACCTGCCAGCATCACACACAGATACTTTTCGCCATATTAAGCCAATCTCTCCTCCCCCCAAAGAGGCTCAGAGCCATAAGAAACCACAAATAGGCATGCATGTCTTTGAAGCAGAAGGTTTGCCAACAAGAAATATCCATACCAAATCAAACTCTAAAGCCTCACGCTTTCACACTTAAAACATTGCAGTTTCACGGCACTGTAGCATCCAAAACCCACAATGCTTAAAGAGGCTCAACACTTCATGATGCTGAAGGATAAATAACTGGGGCATAACATTTTGATTAAATAGAAAACAAATAAAATAATGGTAATGTTTATCATCTTACTAGGTTTTATTTCAGAAACTTAAGAGCATATTAATGTTAAGTAAAACTAAGGTGAGACATCTCATAATGTGTGATATGAAGGTAACTTAAGATAATGTTAAAGTTGATTATGTGTAAGAAATGCAAGTGCTATGAATGTTATCTGGAGAAAAATCTGATTTCAAAATTTGAAAACATCAGTTTTGTGGAATTTCAGTAAAACTATATAATATTTTTCTGTCTCCTTTTATTCAATAGAAAATAAGAACTACTGTGCCTTTTAATTTTTACTTCATTGAGCAATGGTTTTTTTTTCTAGTCTCTTTTACTAATTAACTTTAGTCTTTTCTAATTTCACACATTGAGATATCACATTCTGCTTTCTCTCACTCTCAGACCCTCTCATATACCTCCCACTGAAATTAGAATCTCTCTTCTCAACAAGACTTTTTCCAACCCTTCATTTTATTTTGTTCAATATCCCAGGAATTGAAACATGGACCAGAAGACAGCTCTTTCCAGCCATTCTATCTGGCTCTTGCATCTCTTAACCCTCTCCTGTTGCTCCCTTAACCTTAGCTAAATGCTGTAAGTGTCCTGTTTATTGCCAAATATTCAACAACTGCTTGTACGCAGCACTTTGCCCAACCACCTGCTTATTTATATTGGGGGAGGGTGCAGGGAGCACAGAGTGTTTTAGGTTCATAGTAAAATTTATGTATGTGACAGCAATGAGATCTGATGTATATTTTCCAATTCTCCCCCAACACAAAGACAACCTCCCATTATCAGCTCTTCCTACCAGAGTAATGCTTTTTTTTTTTTCACGATAACTGAATTAATAGTGACACCTCTGAATCATCCAAAGTCCACAGTTAGTGTTAGGGTGTTTGTACCCTGTAGCCTTGGGAAAATATAAAATGACATATCTAGTGTATAATAATACAGAGTATATGAATGGCTTTAAACATCCTCATTTCTCAGCCTGTACCTCCATCTCCCACCAACCCAAACTTGAGCATGCAATAAACTTTCCACAGTCTTCATAGCTTTCAATTCTCTAAATAATCACAGTTAGAATCATGGAGTAGAAACACTTCCAAGTTAGCTTATTCTACTGACTGTGCAGGCTAGTTATGTGTCAACTTGATATAAACTATAGTCATTTTAGCTGAGGAAATCTCAGCTAAGAAATGCTTCCTCAAGAATGTGCTGTAGGTAAGTATGGAATTTTTTGAATGATTATTGTGGGAGAGTTCAGCTCATTGTGGGCAGTGCAACCCTAGGATGATATTATCGGACCCTATAAGATGGCATTCTGAAGAAGAAATGAGGAGCAAGCCAGTAAGCAACACTCCTTCATGGTCTTTGCAGCAAATATTGCCTCCATGTTCTTGCTTGACTTCCTTAAGGGATGGACTATGACATGGAATCAAAGAGTAAAAGGACCATTGCTTCTCCAAGTTGCTTTTAATTATGATGTTTTATCACAACAATGAAAGCCCTAAGACACTTAGTAATTCTCATCTAAACTTCTTCCATGTTTTTTGAATTGACAGCTCTTTTTTTTGAGCAATACAATGACATTCTATTGTTAGGATAAAACCCCCTTTAATATGTTCCCTTATGTATTGATTGCTTCTATGTTTTGACAGCTATGGATGAAGTTGCTAGTCTGTATATTAATTGAATAGACAAAGTTTTGTTTTTATTTTTGTTTGTTGGTATTTTGTTTTTTCTACCCTATGGGGCATAAATAGTCAGCAACATGGTAAAAGTGTATACAAAAATATCTGAGAAATGAATACGTTATCTTCTAAAGTGGTCACACCATGTTGCAAGGCCAGCAATGAGATCACTGCATCAGCACCAGCATCTTGTCTTATCTGTGTTGTAGATTTGTTTATATTGATAGATATGTTCTGAAACACATGTAGAACATGTAAAGATGATATGACTTCCTTCTTTAGGAGGTGCATTTAATATTTGTAGACACTCCATATATATATATATATATGTATGTATATGTATATGTATATGTATATGTATATGTATATGTATATGTATATACATACATGTATGTATATATACATATATATGTATATAAGTATATATACATATATATGTATATATATGTAAATGTGTAAGAATTTATCTTTTGATATGTATAGTGCTTATCAGTTCCAGGTAATGCTCTAATCATCTCATGTATCATCTCATTTCCTCTTTTCAACCCTCACATATAATTTTTAAGTACTATTCTTCAAACCATTTGATAGATGATAAGATAAAACCATAGAGACAATGAATAAATAGCGATGGTTACCTCAGCCCTCAACTGGCAAAAGTGAAATCTGAGAGCTGACAAACACAAAGCTTGTGTGGACTTTCTTACCATCCGATGCTCTTTCTGTGTAGGCAACCAGGCTTTCAGTGCTGTGACACTCTGAGGGGTACCCAATCCTTAGCCTTCCTTCATGACTTAGATTGCTTCAATGCTTTGCCAAAATTCACACAATTACTGATTTCTTCCATATTGAAATGCCTTTTTAGCATTGTCTCTTTTTGGTATTGTTATTGATGATTTTAAAACTCTTTCCTTCACATAGTCTTCTGTCCCTTTCAGGTTAATTTTATTTTCTTTTACTTTGTGAAGTTTTAATTCAGTCATTAGCCCCCTTTTCATTACCTAGACTTTATTATTTCTTCATTTATTTGCTTATCAATGTACAACTAAATACATTATAAGTAGCTGTAAAAACATGGTTCCATTCTCTAGTGTTATTATCCTTAATGAAACTGGTTCTGTCTCATCTAAGTCTTGTCTCAGGACAATGCACTTCTGTAATGGAGAAAGTCAACTTTATTTCCTGTCCCTGTTTTCTTCACAGGGGTGCTGGGGCAGTTCACATCACACCCTTTTCTGCTTCCTGAGTAGAGGGATCATCAATCCTAACAGGGATTATTCCTGTCTCATTGATTTGTCTCCAACTCTGCTCTCACCATCTTCTCCCACAAGATACAAAGTGATCATTACATAACAGAAACACACTCTTATCATTCGGCTGAAAACCCTCTAATCCCCCGTTTTATGTCCACATTCCTCTCCATAAGTCCTATCCTGAGAAATCGACTTTCCAAAGCCCTCTCACCATTCCACAATTATCCGTTCCTCTCAATGTGTAGCCATAAATTGTTTACAATATTCATTATTTGTAGATTCTACATCTGAGAATCTGTCTATTTATAAAACATATTTTTAACTTTCAAATGAAAATCCATGAGCTTTTGCAGAGATCTGGGCACATTAATTGAGTGGCAGCGATTGGGTTTCTGTGAGGTGCTGATTCCCACCAAAGATCACACAAGGAGACCCTGGCTTTCCTGTTTCATCTCTCTACTGTAAACAGAGGTCTCTTGTGGTCTGCTTAATGCCACATTTCCCACATTTTTGTGCATTTACTAGTGATTTCACTGTTTACAATAGTCACAGAATTGTACTGAATGAAATCTAGTTCCCTCATAGGACTGTGATATATTTTCTTGGAAAAAAAATATATATGTATTAGATAACCTTTTTTTTTCAGACAGGAATTGCAGTATTGTTGACCAGTAATTCAGTCCTAACAAATAAAAAATCTACATCACATGAATATAACACTAAATAAAACATACTTATGCAGTATTAAATAATTAAACTGTTTGTAAATGTAATTTGCTTTATTATTTTATTACAGAATAAAACAAATGGTGCATTAAGTTTATGTGGCTAGGTAGCAAGATTCAGTTTAGAAAAACAATATATTAAATGAGTCAAGAGAAAGATCTTACTCTTAAGTATGCCTCTAAAATATCAACAAGATTTAACAGTGTAGTTTCATGTTGGCAATATGTATTCTTTTACTGCATATGCTGACAAAGTGCAGGGATAGTACTCACAATGTAAATTCCAAGCAAACACAACTCAGTAGTATTCACTTAGCACCATCTTCATCCAGATTTGGTTTTCTAAACAAGCATTCTCATTAATAGAAACCAGAATTTTGAAGAAATGGCTGATTCCAGACCTGAAGTCAGAAAAAACAAACAAACAAAAAAATAGCCCTGGAATTTCATGTCCCAGAAATGAAGGAGGCTGCTGGATCTGGAGGCCAATTAAAATTGCAAGCCCAAACTAGAGAAGTAAAGAAAACATGCCCACTGCTTCTAATACAGAAGAGTTACAGTAGCCAATTAAATATTAACTATCATGATTGGAGTCTTGTTACACTATTATTCACAGCAAGCACACTTAACTTCTTTACTTTGGAGGAACTGAAGGCATATACACTATTAGAAACCAGGCATCACATCATGGGCAAACTTTGTTGTTGTTGTTGTTGTTGTTGTTGTTGTTGTTGTTGTTGTTGTTGTTCTTCTTCTTCTTCTTCTTCTTCTTCTTCTTCTTCTTCTTCTTCTTCTTCTTCTTCTTCTTCTTCTTCTTCTTCTTCCTCTTCTTCTTCTTCTTCTTCTTCTTCTTCTTCCTCTTTCTCCTCCTCCTTCATCTTTTCTTCTTCTTCCTCTTCCTCTTTTCCTTCTCCTCCTTCCTCTGCCTCTGCTTTCTCCACCTTCTGCTCCTTCTTTTGTGAAAAACTATAAAGAAAACATTTTGAGATTTTTGATTTCCATCAATCTCTTCCTCCTCTTTCTCTTCATTCATCTTCTTTTCCCCCGATTCTCCCTCTTTTCTTCTACATGCATACGTTATCTTCTTTGCTCTTTTATTTCTATTTGTTCTGTGAAATTGCTAGCATTTAATTGACAGCCCTGTATTGCTTTAAGCCACTCTGACCCAGGCACTTCCAACACCCTTAGTCTTCTCTTCAGCTTGTCTGCTAAAGAATTTGGCCTTCAACCGGCTGCTTAGGAAGCTCTCCCTTCTGAAGAACATTGCAGTAGCCTGATTGAGCTCACATCATCAGTGATGGAAAAGCTCCAGCTTTGGTTTTTGCAGCATTGACCTGTCTGCTTAGTGACCAGTGTCCACAGTTTGTCCAGGTTGACAGTTGGACAGAAGCTCTGGTTCCTCTTTAAATTGTAATGCCTCGTCCCAACTCTCCCAAAGGCAACTGGATGATATTTGTTGAAGTTGATCCTGTGGGTGATTCATGCCTCCAGCATTCCCCTCAGACTCCTGGGTGCTTATGGAACTTATCAATATGTACCGCAGCTTACATGCTCTGAGAGTTTCTGGGTCTTTCTCAGTCTGGGTGGCATAGTGGTGGCAGAAGAGCATCTTCTTTGTTTTTAGTATTATCCTTTAAAACTATTTGTTAAAACCCATAATTTGGATCAGGAAATGGCTCAGTAGATAAAGGTGTTTGCTGAGCAAGTCTGGAGCCCTAACTTCAATCCCCAAAGACTATATAAAGGTAGAAGTAAAGAAATGACCCCACAAGGTTGTCTTCTTCCCCCTATATATTTGCCTTGGCATATCTTCCTCCTCTTCTTCTTTCTTTCTTTCTTTCTTTCTTTCTTTCTTTCTTTCTTTCTTTCTTTCTTTCTTTCTTTCTTTCTTTCTTTCTTCTCCTCCTCCTCCCTCTCCTCCTTCTGCTCTTTATCCTTATCACCACCACTACCACCACCACCACCACTACTACCACCACCACCACCATCATCATCATAGTCCACAATTTATGTTTGTCTATACAAAAAAAAGTCATCTGTGGCTTATGATTAGCCAATATCAGTTCTACAACATGATAAATATTACAATTTTACCCTGGATTTGCTAGACTTTTTATTTTAAGGAACCCATAAAGGTAATGAGAAATACTATTAATGAGTTCAGAAACATCGATGAAATTTAGAGAAGTGAAAATTTGTGCCTTCTCATGAAAAAATGGCTGTAAGAAGCATTATTGAAACTACTAAAACACTGATGTGAATTTCTTAAATGGTGTGCTAGGGTAGAATCCACTTTACCAACTGCTTCTCAACCCTTTTTATATACTGTCCTTACCCTGAGATCTTTTAAAAACACTGATGGCTGATGATTGGCTCAGGGCCTTCACACTTGTACAGTGTAGCTTGTACCTGAAACTTACTATTTTTTGCATCTGTTTTTATGGTAGCAGGAACCATGTATCAGTGAAACAGGTCAATGGTATGTACCTATTTTGATATTTCACAACAACATTCACAGTCCTGCTAGCAATACTGCGAAATACCAGCATCAGCATCATCCTAATTAATGGAGACTGCTCATCACTGCCTGCTTTGTGTTCCCCTGCTGTGATTTTAGGATTTTTCCCCATTTCTTTTCATGGTTCTTTTCTCTTCTATTCCTAATGCCTCAAGGTGTGGTGATATGTTATTTGAAAACTTTCTACTTTTGTGAAATCAGCACTGACTGCTATAAATTTCCTTTTTAGTATTAGCTTTCTTTGCTTCAATGTAATATGTTTCAAGAATTATTTTTTAATAAAAACTCCTTGATTGCCTCCTTGATCCACTGATAATTTTTAAATTTCCATGTATTTTTATATCTTGCAGAGCATTCCTCTACTTGATTGCTAGTTTTCTTATATATGTGTATATGTGTATAGTCAGTGTGTGTGTGTGTGTGTGTGTGTGTGTGTGTGTGTGTGTGTATGTGTCTGTTTGTGTGTGTGTGTAGAGAAAGAGAGAGAGAGACAGGATATATATATATATGTATGTGTGTGTATACACATGTATATATATTCAGATGTGAGATTCTATATAATTTCATTTATGTGTCCTTGAGAAGGTTACATGCCTGGATGAGAAAACTTTGTATCTATCAATTTTTGGATGCAATGCTCTGTAGAGTATTCTTATTTTGGGTAGGATCTAAGTTAATCCTGATGCTCAATGTTCTTTTGTTTGTTTGTGTTTTTTTTTATTTATATGAACTGTCCATTGTTGAAAGTGGGTGTGAAGGTTCTTAGCACATTTCTTCTTGTAGGTCTGTTTTAACCAACTTTCTGTATTCTGTTGCTTTAAAAGTGGCTGTTCAGATATCTAGAATTGGTACATCTCATGCTAAATTGAGGGAAATATTAAAAATTTAGTCGGCATGTTCCTGTGCTTGTGCCGACAACTCTCTGCCCCAGTGGGCCTGGCCAGCTATGCACTGGTGTGCAATGGCTGACCAGTTTTTTATCTCCTGGAGACTCTGACTTAGTGCTCCAAAATCTCTTCATCCAGCTCTCTAAGTTCCTACTGGTGAGTTGCTACCACACCAGTACCATAATTCAAATCCTCCAAGGCCTTTGTGGTACAGATCTGAGAAACCCATGCTTTGCCACCATACCTTTTCCTCTTGAATCCAGATGAGCCACTGCGTGAAGAAAAACACACAACACAAACTTATTTCAGAAACAATGGTAACTCAATCACTGGGCACAACAACTAAAATTCTAATCTTGAAAGTCTTATTAAATCTAAAGCCTTCAGTAGAGACTCCTGATGAATCTGCTATTGAAACTGGGAGACACTCGTAATTACATCTTGTCCTTATGCTATCCCTGATCAAAAAACCTAACTCTCTCTTGCTTTCTCACTTCTTCTGTCCAACCCGGAAGTTCCTCCTACCTGCCTAGGGATTGGCTCTTTTATTCATTAGGGGACTGATTCACAAGAGCAGTACCAGACCCATCCACAATAGACTCCTCTATAGAATTACCTGGTTTAATTTTCATCACCCCTAACTAAAATCTATTTTACATGGCTTAAGAACAGCTACTATAATTTTGGTTCTATTTACAAAGAATATCAGAGCTTACCATATCACTTTTGGTCTATTTTTACACTTTCTGGATTCAGTTTCTTGTAATTAACATATTGGAGGAGCTAATTTTTTTTTTTTTTTTGTCTAGTGAATCATGCTGATTTTAAATATTAGACATTTGTTATTAGGCCAAGCAATTAATAAGTATAGTCTTACTACTGCTTTGTCTTAACTTTGTTTGTATGATTATTTCCCTTCATGTGTGTCCTGATTCCTTGCTTGGTATTTTTAGCACATTTGCTGTGAATTTTTATTTTGTGAGTACCATGAAGTTGACTACACTGTTTTTGATGACAAGACTAATTTGAAATGACAGTAACTCAGGATGAGTGTGAAGATAAGAAAAGGAGCAGACCAACTAAGCAGAACAGGAGAAAGCATTCTACCAATAAGAAAATACCATGTGATTCCATTTTCCTTACATTTTGAAAATTCTTAAGGTATATATTATCCCAATATATTGCCTTTTAAAAGATTAATATTAGTGTATTTGCTATTATTTTCAAGTATTTTGTTTATTGGAGTACTTACTAAACACATGAATTTATTCTTTAATCTTTTTCCCCCAGTGAGCTTTTTATCTTCTCTTATTTTGCCCTTACTAATGTCTTCCTCTCTAAGTTTGAAGATTTTTTTTCAGTGCTCTTTTTGGGAATAGTCTGCCATGGACATGCTCTAAGATTTGCGTTTCTTTGGTACCTCTCAATTGTAAGTTTGCTGGAACAGTACTCTTTGTATAGAGGGCCTCCAATGTTGTAAACACTTCATGCTCCTCTCTTTGCTAGGAAAGTTCCTGTGGAACTTTGTAGCCTCGCCTGCTCTGTCTAATCCCTGGAAACCTGGAGTATCAACTCTTTGTCCTCAACTATGACAGCATGCTTGGAAGATGCCTTTGGATTGTAAGATTGGTAAAGTTAGATCTGAAAGGTGGTTATTGATTTTCTTTATCTGAATATTCCTCTTCTCTTCTTGGTTTGTGAAGACTGTTTATGATGGTTAACCTTACTTTTCAACCCTATTGCTTCTGGAATCAACTGAGAAACAGGTATGTGGGTGGTTCTGTAAGGGTATTTCCTGGAAGTATTAACTGAAGAGGAAAGAGTGTCCCCTAGAATAGATAGCAGCCTCTGGCTAAAGGTCAGACATAAGATGATCCTAAGGAAAAGCTGTTGCTATTGCCCTTCTTTCTCTCACTACAGTGAGTATGTCTGCTTTGCTCTTGACCATCCTAACATAAGGATATGGCTTCCTTATCCCCACTGTGTGGATTAAAAACCTATCATCTACACCTTCATCACTAGATTTTGACTGCTGAGTGGACTGTGGCAACACTGTGAACTGAGAGGCCAATCTAATAAATCCTCTTTGCAATATATTTGTTCTATTAGTTAATATAGTTATTGTATTTGCTCTGGTCCTCTAGATGACCATGACTAACAAGCACACTGTTATTGCTTTTTTAAATACTATTTCCTCCACTTTGATTCTGCTTTGTCATTATTTATTCCTAATGATGGAAGCTTGTGTTCTTCTAATAGAGTTCTGAATTTCCAGCAAATGTTCTTCACTTTTTTTTCCTTTCTCATTCTCTCACCATGCTTTTTCAAAGATCCTGTCTTTTTGTTTGTTTGTTTGTTTTTCTGTTCTTAGGGAGTTTATTGATCATTTAAATTTGTAATACACTTAAACATTTGGAAAATATATTAGTAGTTATATTTTATTCCAGTGCTTGTACAAGAAAGAAATTAAACCCTGAAGGTTACAACATTTATTAGGATGAAGCAAAAATTAGTTGATAAATTTACTATTCAAAATATTCAAAGTGTTTAAGGTTTTAAGGAGAGCATTTTGTTCTAGAGAGAACAAAATGAATATTGTACAGAATTAAATCCAAAATGGCTAAAAACTTCCCAGAAATGTCAAAACTCCCAACCCACATAGTCACAAGTCTCAAAAGATAACAAATAAAATGAAAAAATAAACATTTTTTGTAATGTTCATGCATGCTACTATTTGATGATGTCATGATTGATAACTTGGGCAATAAATCTGAAAATACTTAAACCTTCACTCTATTATTTAACATTTATTATATTCGACACAATACATATTTTATACCAATCATAAAAATGATGGAGATATTATTAAATGAATACAAAGATTCTGTCTTCAAGCTCATTCTTTTCTTCCTTATGCTTCATCTGCTATGGTATTGATGGATTAATAGTGGTTTAAACTCTGCTGGTTATATTATGTACCTGAACATTTTTTTGGTTTTCACCATTTGTTTCAATCTCTTTGCTAAATTTCTCTGTAAAAGTGCAACAATTTTATTGTAGTTGGTTTTGTTATTTATTATTTTTTGATGTGGTTGAGTTTACTTGATGGTTATTTTAAATTCTTACTTTAAGTTCCCATCTGCCTCCTATCTGGACAGGTTCTGGCACTTCATTTTGGGTATTCGGCAAGGTTTCCTATAAACTGTGTATGTTTGCTGGTATTTGAAATTATCTGTGCAGTCAAGGTTAAATATGTACTGAAGTTTTTTAACCTACTTTATTTTTTGTTTTGGGTTTGCTTGTTTGTTTGCTTGATGGTGATTTGTTTGGTTTGGTTCTGATTTGTTCTGTCTTTGCTTACAGTTCCAGAAATGCTAAGCAGGCTCTTTATTTTCTGTAAGCAGACTTTTTCTGAGCCCATTGTTGGTGTATTATCTTGGCTTCAATACTAGAAGATAATCTAAACCCACATTTGTCCCAATGACAATATTAATATATTTCCATGGATGATTAAGGAAGCACTAAAATGAGTAGCCAGTACCCACAAGTTTCTTACAGGGATAGAGTAGGCCTAATCACATTCACAATTGATAACAGCACTCTACTGTACTCTGTGGGTGAATACTCATGTGGATAAGTGCACAGCCTGTTATAACAAGCACAGCATTGTGACACATCCCAAACTCACACTGTTAAAGTCTGTGTAGTGCTAACATTTGCATTGCTACTGCAAATATTCATGTGTGTCCAGGTTCTGCATCTCTGTGTGTCAACTCTCTGGATATCTTGTGCCACTGGAACACATTCATGTAGATGGCAGGTTAAATCCAGAATGCGTAGAGTTTGCAGTCTCTCTCTTCTCCCTGGGGCATAAGACCAGGAGTGGGTAAAGTGGAGTCTGGGATGAATGAGATCCCAGTCTGTTTTAAGAACAAATGGTGGGGGTTCGGGGAGGAAGGCAGTCTTCTCTGAGGATCTTTAATGAAACAGTTCTCTAAAACAATCTTAGCTTATTTGTATTTCTTTGTTAAGGGTTGGTTTGAATGCATATACTTTATTTGGGATGAAACTAGGGTTATATAGCTCCAGGGAGGGACAAGGTCATTGGCTGAAGGCTAAGGCTACTCAGATGCCTCATTAGCATGGAGAGGCATTCTAGGTGGTGAGTATGTGATGATTGCCTGTGACAAAAAATGGTACCTGGAAGCAGTGGTCAGAAGTCATGGGCACTTAAAGTGTTTAGAGGTCCAGCCATAGACAGCCTGGATGACAGAATTGTGAAGCTTTGTCAAGGATTAGAAATATGAGTCAGACTTACTGGGTGTCAGGTCTCTCTGCTTGGTGATAAGATATTCTAAAGTCCCATCTTCAAATACTGGGTTGTAAATAGCTGTATTGCCCAGGGATGAGAGATGAGTAATATATATATATATACTTTTTTTTTTAAGAGTTGCACTGGTCATGGTGTCTCTTCACAACAGTAAATCCCTAGCTAAGAAACCAATGTTCATGGATCACATAAGGCCACAGTTGCTGGGACTTAACAGTTCTAAAGGGATAGCTGGTGGGCCATCAGGCCTGCTCTGAGGTTGCTCTGAGGTTGGAAATGATACAAGATGAGAATCTTAGCTTTCCCACCTCAGCCTCAGCCTGCTTTTCGGCAGAGTTCCCTTCCCCTGACCTTGAGCAGGCTAGCCAGACCTTAATTGTTTGCCACAGTAGGTCTTCCGCCGATCTAGCCCACCTTGGGTAGAGTCTTCCTACCTAGGTGGAAGTCTATTGTTTTGCCTCTTCCACAGTTTTCTGCAGAAGCTGACTACCCACTGAGCTGCTGTGCTTGCTTTGCAACAAGATCTAGGCAAAAACAGGGCATGGGTTTTCCCATATATATATATATACAGAATGAAACATTGATCTTTGAACCTTGATCAGAAAGAACTTTGTCTTGGCTTGTTATGTCTCTCACCCACTCATCCTATTCCATCCCCAGCAATCCTTCCAGGTACACCCAGTTCTCCTTAGCCACTGGACTGCTACAGGGCAGCCTAGGATTTTTCATTGTGAGTTCTGACCTGGTAAGAACTCCAGCAATGGATTTTTTTCCTAACAGATACAAGCTGAATGAATATTCTGTACCACACTGCTTTAACAATACCAAAACAAAACAAAACAAGCAAACAAAAAACAGTTTTAGAACATAGTGACATAGTGCCAGCCTTTACCATAACAATATGGTGTCTTGGGGTCTCACTATGGTGGTCTTGCCAAAACCTGAACTTTGGCATTCACTCCCCACTTTGCAGGGGCTTGCTCTAGCTCAGCTGTAAGCAGTTGCAGTAGATGTGGCAGAACTTTTAGCCTCCTACCTAACATAGTTCCAGTGTTCTAGTAGCATTGTGGATTTACATGGATTTCAACATGGCTGACCTTGAAATCAAAGACTTAGGCTTAATTCTTCTCCTCCTAGCTAGTGGGGAGAAGATCCCACCTTTCTCTGTAGTGGGATGCTTTGAGTTAAAAGAGTGGGACACTCTTTATTTTCTTCATTTTTATGTTATTCTTTTATTGTTATGGTATTGTTAAAGCAGTGTGGTACAGAATATTCATTCAGCTTGTATCTGTTAGGAAAAAAATCCATTGCTGGAGTATCTTACTCATTGATGATTTGGGGTTCTTTAGAGAAACAGAACCAATACATGAAACACAGGAAGGATTTATTGGACTAATTCACAAGTTACAGTCTGCATAATCCAACACAGGCTGTCCTACACTGGGGAGGCCAAGGATTTGATAGCACTTCAGTTCATAGGCTATGTGCTCCAGCAGTCTTAATCTGGGACTAAAGTCATTGTGCATTTCTGGACAGCTACTGGTTTTCATTCTATGGTGGAAACCTAAAGAAGCTTGGATAGTCATGTACAGCAAAAGACTAAACAAACTTACCAGCCAAGGTGAAGGCAGCAGACAAAAGGGCGAGGATGGGGGAGTTTCTTTCTCCCAAATCTTTTAAGGATAGTCTTGCCAGGTTAATGGATATGATCATGAAAACCCCTCACAGGAGTGTGCAGTATTTTTTCTTTTAGTTTATTCTAGAGAATGCCAAATTTACAACTAAGACTAACGATGCCAGTATCATCTCAATCAGCTTTTTCTCTAGAGTGTGTCAATGGTAATCTCTGCCACCCCTCAAGAAAATCAAGGGCTTTAAAAACTGGCTTTCTATATATTAAAGTTATACAATCTTTTGGCAATTAAAATTAGCAATTAAAATCACAAACACACATTAACAGACTCAGATTTTACATGGATGGAAGAAAGAAAGAAAAGAAATGAAATGAGACTTTCTGGGGACTGCTTCCTGAGTGGGTGCTTTCAGGCAGTCTGAGCTCCGTGGTATTTCATTCAAGATTGCTGTCTTTGCCTTATCTGCTGCCTAGTTCAGATCCCCACAGCTGTAGTTCCTGCTTTTGTCTCTTACTCGTGAGGATTTGTGGACATCTTCTGGATAACCAGTTTATGACTTTTGACAATACAGTTAATTGCTGTTGCTATTGATTTTATCTGAGCAGTCATACTTGAAAGTTTTAGTAACATCATTCCTTGTTTGTTATATTGATTTCCATAGTATACTGTTTTTTTAAGAAAACAAGAAATGTGACATTAATATTATCTAAGAGCCCAACCTTCTAAAAGAATTAGTGTATAGATTTAAATTCTGAAATGTACTAAGCCTTGTATAAAATGAGAATAATAATTTAGACTATTAACTTGTAAATACAACAGCTAACTTAGTCTAAGAGATAGCTTAGATTTAGATTTAGGCTATCTCTAAGTTCCATTTTTCAATGTGGAGTCAGTTTCATGAAGTTTTTATATTAATAGAAGAAAAAAGTTATAAATCAAGAGATGTTTAAAATAGACACAGAGTTTCACTTTGGTTTTCTCTCTTATTCCTTCACAATAAATGTGCTAAAACACAGGGCACACAGATTTTACATCATGCCCTCATCATGGGTACAAATGTGATAGCTGAAAATATTTGTATGGTTCTGGTCTGTGGGCATAATGAATACAAAATATGTTACATTTAGGAGCCCATGGAAATTAGGGCATTTCAAGGCATAGAAATAAATAGGGAAAAAATCAATAACCACAACAAATGAAAGAATTTTGAGCATGTCTAAAGTAGATAAGGCTAAGCTATCTTGACAAAGTACTTTAAATTTTACAACGGTTTTTATCATGATGTGAAACCAGTTGCATCCTGATAATTATGGTCCTGCTGCTCAGCAGAGCTTTTGAGTTTGTTCCTGCAATCTAGCTGAAGCTGTGTGTTCTTTGACCAATATCTCAATGTCTGTCTTGCATACTTTGGTAATCGTCCTTTTATTCTGCTTTACTTGGGAGTTTTCAAAAAAAAATATTCAATGTATGGATAAAGTTGAGTAAAACAGCAATAAAGCAAAAGCTTTCTTGGATGTGCGGAAGGCGCCACAAAGTGATCTCAGCTACTGTGACCAGAGGTCACCGGCTTGACAGAAGCGATGGTGACTGAGAGCCTTATTGTGTATGCTGTCAAAGCCACTGTTAGGACCTTTTCAGAGTTTATCCTTCTGATATGCACTTACCATTTGTCCCTCAAGCCTCAGTTGCCTCAGCTACTTATTGATGCTTTCATTTCCATTTCCATAAACAAGATGAAATATTCATGCATTCTTGGATCTTATTTACTTCATCAAGTAATAAACGGAACAAAAGTTTTGATTAAAAATGTTTGACTTAAACATTTCCTTTTGGTGACATCATTCAGAGGATATATATTTTCTCTATTACAAAGGTTTCTTATGATATAAAAAGCAATTATAGTCACAGAGCTAAAAAAGCAAAATCTAATCCTTTATCAAGTTGACCACATAAAGATTTTCGGTATGTCACATAACCATACACAGGATATAATTTTTGGCCACCTTAATTCTTCTTATTTGTAGTTTTAAAATTGTAGGCAAACATTTATGTTATCATTATTTTCACCATTTAATTGTTTATATATATAGATACGTGAAGTATACTTACATTGTTCATAGTTTTGTATTATATACTATTGACATATTAGTATTTATTTTCCATATCATTATGATTGGGTTCTGAGATTTTCTTTCACTTTAATTGGATTTTTAATTGATTTTGCTTTATGTATATATTGTTATATAATTCACATTTGATGTAAGTGTTAAAAATTTTGCTGTTTAATGATGTTTGGGAAGATTTAGTGATTTTTAAGCATCTTTTCAAATTTCTAACCTACAACATGGAAGCCAGATTTCTTTCATAAATTATTTTTTTTACATATGTCAATGTCTTCATCTGTCAGCTCAAGAGTTGAGGGCACGTGTTGAAAGGAAGTCTAGGAACAGGGTCCTGTCAGAATTCTGAGTGCTCTTGGGAACGCTCCAAGAGAACAGGGCAGAAGTCTTATACCTTGGTTTCTTCGGAACACAAAATCATTCTTAGAGTGTATACTTCTCCCAGGGTAGCAGATCAAACTAAATTTACAACAGATTACTCACTATAGCTCATTCTTGTTATTTATATATCCTGTATTTGCCTCTATGGAAATTCAAGATTTGCCATGTGTAGCTTGTTTTTTGATTGTATACAGTTTGAACTCATAATAACTTTGCTCATGTGACTTTTCTTAGCCAGTAGAGTAAAAATTGTCTGAGACTCTATAATACAGTTTGCAATTGCATGAATATATATGTACATATATATTATATATGTGTATATATGTATATGTATATATATATATATCTATACATTCTATGTATATGCATGTGTATATATGGATTATAATATATGTACATACATATATGACTGTATTCATTTACATATATGTACTCATATATTCATATGTGTATTCATATGTATGAATATATATATATATAGGCAGAAACATGAAGTAGATTAGTACAGCAAAAGAAAGAACGTACTCTATAAGCTTCAAATACTATCTCATGATTCTAGGCTTTTGTCCTGTAGAAACTACTATTATGCTAAGTTAATAGCGGCCAAAGTGTTGTTATCTGTTAGTCACAGGATTTTAAGACTGATACTGACATGGCCAAGAAGTAGTTATTTAGGTGGCCCAGGATGAATTATAATTCAGCTCTGGACAAACAGTATTCCAACCTTGTTCCTGCCATTGAAGTTCTAACCAGCTAATGAGACTTCAGAAGTCTCTGCTGTAGCTTCTTTCTTGGAATTTTAGTTTACAAGCCTAACTTTATTTTAATAAATATTGACTATATTAATGATTAGAAGTCATTTAACAGTGTAAGCTTCAATTGATATTGAATAGTATATAAATAATGTCTGTAAAAATAAAAATAAAATATTCAAGTATATTTCTTTTGTTCCATGAATTATTTTTATTTTCTAGTTCACATATACTAACAGATTGTAGGAGCACACCTTTAGACATCCCTCTCTGCCTTTGTTCACATTGCCTCTTATAACTGGGAAGGACTTTCTTGTTGGCTTGCTGATGTGTTGAATGTATTCAGACATGGCTACTCAGTCCATGAGGTAGCATGAATTGAAATTCTTTATGGTTTAAGATTTATTTTACTGTGTGTTTCTCCTATATAAATTACTGTAATAAAACTGAATTATTATTGTTACCCCATTTCTTTGTGAAACTACAAATGTTCTTACAGCAGAGATGACATCCTATAAACTTTTCTTTCTGCAGTGCCTAGAGGTGCCTATTTCAGTGTGTTAGTTAGCCATAGCCTGCTAATAAGAGTTTATATATTTTTTCTACTTTTATTATATATTTAATGAATTTACACTTCAAATGTTTCCCCTTTTTTGGTTTCCCCTCCGGAACCCTGCTATCCCATCCCTCTTCCCCTGCTACTATGAGGGTGCTCCCTCATATACCCACCCACACCTGCTCCCCCACCCCAGCATTCCCCTACATTGGAGCATCAAGCCTTCACAGAACCAAGGGCCTCTCCTCCCATTGATACCTGATAAGGCCATTCTCTGTTGCATATGCAACTGGAGCCATGGGTCACTCCATGTATACTCTTTGGTTGGTGGTTTTGTCCTTAGGAGTTCTAGGGGGTCTGGTTGGTTGATATTGTTGTTCTTTCTAGGGTTTTACAAACTATCTCAACTCTTTTAGACCTTTTTGCAACTCCTCCATTCGGGACCCTGTGCTCAGTCCAATGGTTGACTGCAAGCATCTGCCTCAGTGTTTATCAGGCACTGGCAGAGCTTCTTAGGAGGCAGCTATATCAGGCTCCAATCAGCAAGCATTTCTTGGCATCCACAATAATGTTTAGGTTTGGTGTCTATATATGGAATGGATCCACGGGGTAGGGCAGTCTCTGGATGGCCTTTCCGCATGTGGCCTTGTTAGGTATCTTTTGTGTATATGCCCAGGAGTGGTATAGCTGGGTTCTCAGGTAGTACTAGTCCCAATTTTCTGAGGAACGACCCAAATGATTTCCAGAGTGGCTGTACCCGCTTGCAATTCCACCAGCAATGGAGGAGTGTTCCACTTTCTCTACATCCTTGCCAGCATCTGAGTTTTTGACCTTAGCCATTCTGACTGGTGTGAAGTGGAATCTCAGGGTTGTTTTGATTTGCATTTCCCTGATGACTAAGGATGTTGTATATTTCTTTAGGCGCTTCTCAGCCATTCAATATTACTCAGTTGAGAATTCTTTGTTTAGCTCAGTATCCCATTTTTAATAGGATTATTTGGTTTTCTGGAGTTGAACTTCTTGAGTTCTCTGTATATATTGGACATTAACCCTCTGTTGGATGTAGGATTGGTAAAGATCTTTTCCAAATCTGTTGGTTGCCATTTTGTCCTATTGACAGTGTCCTTTGCCTTACAGAAGCTTTGCAATTTTATGAGGTCCCATTTGTGATTGTTGATCTAGACCATAAGCAATTAGTGTTCTGTTCAGGAATTTTGCCCCTGTGCCCATGTGTTTGAGGCTCTTCCTTCCTTTCTCTTCTATTTGTTTCAGTGTATTTATGTGGAGGTCCTTGATCGACTTGGACTTGAGATAAGATACAAGGAGATGAGAAAGGATAGATTTGCATACTTTTACAAACTGAACACCAGCTGAACAAGCATCATTTGTTGAAAATGCTGTCGTTTTCTTTCTTCAGAGACTTGAAATTCTTGTCATATAGCTCTTTCACTTGTCAAGGTATTTAATATTATTTACGACTATTGTGAAGGGAATTGTTTCTCTGGTTTCTTTCTCAGCCTGTTATCATTTGAGTTAATTTTATAACCAGCCACTTTGTTGAATTTGTTTATCAGATTTAGGAGGTCTCTGGTGGATTTGGGGGGTCACTTAAGTATACTATCACATTGTCTGCAAATAGTGTTACTTTGACTCCTTCCTTTCCAATTTGTATCTCTTTGAATTCCTTTTGTTGTCTAATTGCCCTGGCTAAGACATTGAATGCTATAGTGAATAGGTAGGGAGAGTGTGCAGCCTTACCCAGTTCCTGATTTTAGTGGGATTGCATCAAGTTTCTCCCCATTTAGTTTGATATTGGTTACTGGTTTGCTGTATATTGCTTTTACTATTTTTAGGTGTGGGCCTTGAATTCCTAATCTTTCCAAGGCTTTTACCATGAAGGGGTATTGAATTTTGTCAAATGCTTTCTTGGCATCTAATGATCTGATCATGTGGGGTTTTTTTTGTTTTGTTTTGTTTTGTTTGTTTGTTTTACTTCATCCATGGAATGAAGCCTACTTGAAAATGATGGATGATCATTTTGATGTGTTCTTGGATGCAGATTGAGAGAATTTTATTGAGTATTTTTGCATCATTATTCATATGGGAAACTTGTCTGTAGTTCTCTTTGTTCAGTCGTTGTGTGGTTTAGGCATAAGCATAATTGTGGCTTCATAGAAGGAATTTGGTAGTGTTCCTTCTTTTTTTATTCTGTGGAATAGTTTGTAGAGTATTGGTATTAGGTCTTCTTTGAGGGTCAGAAAGAATTCTGCACTAAACTCATTTTGGCCTGGGCTTTTTTTTTTTTTTTTTTTTTTTTTTTTTTTTTTTTGATTGGGAGACTTTTAATGACTGCTTCTATTTCTTTAGGGTTACAGAACTGTTTAGATGGTTTATTTGATACTGTTTTAACTTTGGTACCTGTCTAGAAAATTGTCCATTTTATCCAGATATTCCAGTTTTGTTGTGTATAGCCTTTTGTAGGATATGATTTTTTTTAATTTCCTTGGTTTCTGTTATTATATCTCCATTTTCATTTCTGATTTGGTTAATTGGGATAGTCTCTCTATGCCCTCTGGTTAGAATGGCCAAGATCTGTACGACATCTGCCTAGGATATTTTGAATTTTAGAGTCTCTGGTTAGAAGACTGGTGAAATTCTGGTAGCTCTGATTCTTTATATGTTACTCAACCTTTTCCCCCTTACTGCTTTTAATATTCTTTCTTTGTTTTGTGCATGTGGTGTTTTGATTATTATGTGTCAGAGAGAATTTCTTTTCTGGTCCAATCTATGTGGAGTTTTTTAGGAATCTTATATGTTCATGGGCATCTCTTTCTTTAGGTTAGGGAAGATTTTTCTAGAATCTTATGAAGATATATACTGGTCCTTTAAGTTGGGAATCTTTGCTCTCTTCTATACCTATAATCCTTAAGTTTGGTCTTCTCATTGTGTCTTCGATTTCCTGGATGTCTTGGGCTAGGAGCTTTTGGCATTTTGCATTTTTTGACTGTTGTTTCAATGTTCTCTATGGTGTCTTCTGTAGCTGATATTCACCCTTTTATCTCTTGTATTCTGTTGGTGATAATTCTTTAAGGGGTTTTTGTGTTTCCTCTTTATGGGTTTCTAACTGTTTACCTGTGCTTTCCTGTATTTCTTTAAGGGAGTTATTTCTGTCCTTCTTAAAGTCCTCTATCATCATCATGAAATGTGTTTTTAAATCAGAATCTTGCTCTTCAGTGTATTGGGGTATCCACGACTTGTTGTACTGGGAGAACTGGGATCTGATAATGCCAAGTAGTCTTGGTTTCTGTTGCTTATGTTCTTGCACTTGCCTCTAGCCATCTGATTATCTCTAGTGCTATCTACTCTTTTGGTCTCTGGCTGGATCCTGTCCCTCCTGTGATTTTGCTTTTGTCAGAACTGCTAGGACTCCTGCTGGCTCTCCATTCCTGTGGTTCTGGGATCCTGTGATCCTGAGATCCTGCATTTGTCAAAGCTAGTGGGAGTCAAGCTGTCTTTGGGATCCTGAAGTCCTGGTATGACCAAGCTCCTGAGATCCTGTTCTGTAAGAGCTCCTGGGAATCCAGCTTTCTCTAGGTTTTTCAGGAATGGGTGGGGAGCCAGACCCCTAGGTCTGCTCTAGGCACAGGTACAAGCTGGAAGGAAGTTTTGCCTCTGGCAGGCATGGGTTCATGTTTCCCTGGTTCCTGTGAGGGTCCCAGTTACTCTAGGTATTGGGGCAGATGTTGTGACCTCAACTGTGATCCTGGGCATCCCAAAGCACCTGGGAGTCGTGCTTCTCTGGGTGTTGTAGGAGTGGGTGTCAAGAGTTTTTTCTTAATTGAAAAGACATGTAAGATATATGTTATCTCATAAACGAAACTGATAAATACAACAATATTTATCAAATGGCCCTCTTTATAAGAAGAAATATATTTTTATGCTAGTATGTCATTTCCATGTGCATGTATAGTGACTATAATTTTCAAAATAATGCCTCATTAATAGTTTATTAAGCTACAGACAAGATTTAGAAGTATTTTCACATTTAACTTTTTAAAATAGAGAATATTTATTTAACATATAAAAACAATGCTTTTGCTGAACTCAATTAGCTTGGGTCTTGACCTACCAAGCCTGCATTATGGAAGATGTTCTAGCTCATTTTCCTATTGCTTTCAGCTTTAAAAATAGAAGTCTGTCTGTCTTGCTTCCTTCCTTCTATCTTTCCTTTCTTTCTTCCTTTCTTCCTTCCTTCCTTCTTTTGCTTCTTCCTTCCTTCCTCCCCTCCTCTTTTTTCTTTCTTTCAAAGCAATAGTTTGGTTTTTCTGTAAATGGATGCCTCAATGCAGGTAAATGTCTTAAGTCTGAAAACCACAAGACTTACCTCTATGATTTTCCAATTCCAATATTACCTTTTGAAATTCATGAAAACACAATTTCCTCTGCTTATTTTCTGTGTTCAGTTTGTGGAGCACACTACAAACTCTCTACATAATCTATACTGTATCTTCCTGGAATGACCCAGGGACCTTTGAGGCACCAGGGAGCTTTAGAATAGTTCATTGTTAGACTGACATGTATATTAGAAGAAGAGAAGCTATTTAATCTGTAACTCTACTGTATTTCACATTTACATTTATCTTGCACATCACATTGTATTTTATTGATGTGTCCTGATGCCTTCAAATAATTTATGCTCTTGTGCCAAAAATGATTGCACTGTCTCTGTTTTATGGGCTTACCATTTTCTCTAGGGAACTATCTATGAGACATGATTTTGAGATTGTAGTTAAGTGAAAGTTAATACTGAATTCTGAGAGAAAATATTGAAAGAATAAAAGTCAAGGAAACATTTTGTTAAGCCTTTTATTTTTTTTAAATCTAACACTATTTCTTTAATCTCAGTTTTCAAGTTCCTATAAACTCAAAATGAAATATTATATGACCCCTGTAAGTACATCCAAAGCAGGGGACCCCAGTAAGATTCATTTACACCCAGAGAGAATTAGATCATCTGAAGGATAACTTTGCTGAAATGTGATTTTATGGAAGCAGACAGGATTTTGGCCAAAATGTTCTTGTGGAATAGCAGGTCTCATATATTTTTATTTATGGATCTCTTTGGGATCACCAACTATTCCCAGTGTTGACTGCCTTATTTAATCATTTTCTAGGCATCATCAACTTGATGGTTACTTTCTAAGTCTCCTACTCCAGCATTAAAAGATAATGGTGCCATGATTATAACTTTGACATACTTACATCACTGGCACTTATGTTAATATATGGAGAATCAATTCTACTGACATTGGAGACAACCAGATTTCTTGTATTTACCTTGTTTAGAACTTTAATGATTACATGACAGCCTGTTTAGTATCTAATTCTAGCAGCATGCCCTCTCCACTATGTATTTTGCAATGATGCTGCTAACATTAATGTGCAGCTCATAGTATAAACTTATTCTCCTTTCCTTATCATTATTTTAATCTAAGAGCTTGCATTACCCTGACTGGTTTCTTGCTGAGAATTTGGGCATGTTTGGAAAGTTTCTGTGCTTGTTCATAGTCGCTAGCTATGCTGTCATATCTTCACTGCTGGCAATGCTCTTGAGGGAGATCAGCTTCTCCAACCATTCTAAAGTTGGACTTGTCAAAAACAGAACAAAAGAAAATAAAAACCATTGCTCCATTTCATTAATTTATGTAACAGAATGGTAAAACAATAGCCATATAATTACTACATAAAACGACGAACCTTTAATAACAAATACCATTTCATTCCTAGATCTAATTAAGAATAGAAATTAAGGTTAATGAGGAGGAAATGAAGCTGGAATTTCTAATCTATGAGGTTAAGGTGCTATTGCTTTCCTGGAGATGGTAATCAACAATTAAAGTTGTAATTGAAAAATTGCTGATATACTAATGGAAAAAGGAGCCTGGTATAGCTGTCCCCTGAGAGGCTCTGCCAGAGCCTGGCCAATAGAGATGCGTATGCTCTCAGCCACCCATCTGACTGAGCACAGCAACCCCAATGGTGGAGTTAGGTGAAAACTAAAGGAGCTGAAGAACAATAATATCAACTAGCCAGATACCCCAGAACTCCCAGGGACTAAACCACCAACCAAAGAGTATACATGGGGGAGACATATGGTTCCAGTTGCATATGTAGTAGAGGATTGCTTTATCTGGCATCAATTGGAGTGGAATCCCTTGGCCTTGTGGAGGCTTCATGCTCCAGTGTAGGAGAATGCCAGGGACAGTGAGGCTGGAGTGGGTGGATGGGTGGGTGGGTAGGGAAGCATTTTCATAGAAGCAAGGGGAGGGAGGATGAGATAGAGGAGTTGTGGTGTGGAAACTGGGAAGGGGGATAATGTTTGAAATGGAAAACATTAGAAAATGTTCTTTAAGTGAATAGAATCATGGCCATCAATTTTTTTTATATTTTAATAAAATTTTATTTTAAAATAAATGCACAAAATTGCATATGTATTAAAGCAACATTTTTTTTAACATTTTTTTTATTATTCGATATAATTTATTTACATTTCAAATGATTTCCCCTCTTCTAGCCCCCCCACTCCCCGAAAGTCCCGCAAGCCCCCTTCTCTTCCCCTGTCCTCCCACCCACCCCTTCCCACTTCCCCGTTCTGGTTTTGCCGAATACTGTTTCACTGAGTCTTTCCAGAACCAGGGACCACTCCTCCTTTCTTCTTGTACCTCATTTGATGTGTGGATTATGTTTTGGGTATTCCAGCTTTCTAGGTTAATATCCACTTATTAGTGAGTGCATACCATGATTCACCTTTTGAGTCTGGGTTACCTCACTTAGTATGATATTCTCTAGCTCCATCCATTTGCCTAAGAATTTCATGAATTCATTGTTTCTAATGGCTGAATAGTACTCCATTGTGTAGATATACCACATTTTTTGCATCCACTCTTCTGTTGAGGGATACCTGGGTTCTTTCCAGCATCTGGCAATTACAAATAGGGCTGCTATGAACATAGTAGAACATGTATCCTTATTACATGGTGGGGAGTCTTCTGGGTATATGCCCAGGAGTGGTATAGCAGGATCTTCTGGAAGTAAGGTGCCCAGTTTTCGGAGGAACCACCAGACTGATTTCCAGAGTGGTTGTACCAATTTGCAATCCCACCAGCAGTGGAGGAGTGTTCCTCTTTCTCCACACCCTCTCCAACACCTGCTGTCTCCTGAATTTTTAATCTTAGCCATTCTGACTGGTGTAAGATGAAATCTTAGGGTTGTTTTGATTTGCATTTCCCTAATGACTAATGAAGTTGAGCATTTTTTAAGATGCTTCTCCGCCATCCGAAGTTCTTCAGGTGAGAATTCTTTGTTTAACTCTGTACCCCATTTTTTAATAGGGTTGTTTGGTTTTCTGGAGTCTAACTTCTTGAGTTCTTTATATATATTGGATATTAGCCCTCTTTCTGATGTAGGATTGGTGAAGATCTTTTCCCAATTTGTTGGTTGCCGATTTGTCCTCTTGATGGTGTCCTTTGCCTTACAGAAACTTTGTAATTTTATGAGGTCCCATTTGTCAATTCTTGCTCTTAGAGCATACGCTATTGGTGTTCTGTTCAGAAACTTTCTCCCTGTACCGATGTCCTCAAGGGTCTTCCCCAATTTCTTTTCTATTAGCTTCAGAGTGTCTGGCTTTATGTGGAGGTCCTTGATCCATTTGGATTTGAGCTTAGTACAAGGAGACAAGGATGGATCAATTCGCATTCTTCTGCATGCTGACCTCCAGTTGAACCAGCACCATTTGTTGAAAAGGCTATCTTTTTTCCATTGGATGTTTTCAGCCTCTTTGTCGAGGATCAAGTGGCCATAGGTGTGTGGGTTCATTTCTGGATCTTCAATCCTGTTCCATTGATCCTCCTGCCTGTCACTGTACCAATACCATGCAGTTTTTAACACTATTGCTCTGTAGTATTGCTTGAGGTCAGGGATACTGATTCCCCCAGATTTCCTTTTGTTGCTGAGAATAGTTTTAGCTATCCTGGGTTTTTTGTTGTTCCAGATGAATTTGATAATTGCTCTTTCTAACTCTGTGAAGAATTGAGTTGGGATTTTGATGGGTATTGCATTGAATCTGTATAGTGCTTTAGGCAAAATGGCCATTTTAACTATATTGATTCTACCGATCCATGAGCATGGGAGGTTTTCCCATTTTTTGAGGTCTTCTTCCATTTCCTTCTTCAGAGTCTTGAAGTTCTTGTCATACAGATCTTTCACATGTTTGGTAAGAGTCACCCCAAGATACTTTATACTGTTTGTGGCTATTGTGAAGGGGGTCATTTCCCTAATTTCTTTCTCAGCCTGCTTATCCTTTGAGTATAGGAAGGCCACTGATTTGCTTGAGTTGACTTTATAACCTGCCACTTTGCTGAAGTTGTTTATCAGCTGTAGGAGCTCTCTAGTGGAGTTCTTTGGGTCACTTAGGTAGACGATCATGTCGTCTGCAAATAATGATAGTTTGACTTCTTCCTTTCCAATTTGTATCCCTTTGACCTCCTTATGTTGTCGAATTGCCCGAGCTAGTACCTCAAGTACAATATTGAAAAGATAAGGAGAAAGGGGGCAGCCTTGTCTGGTCCCTGATTTCAGTGGGATTGCTTCAAGTTTCTCTCCATTTAGTTTGATGCTGGCTACCGGTTTGCTGTATATTGCTTTTACTATGTTTAGGTATGGGCCTTGAATTCCTGTTCTCTCCAAGACTTTAAGCATGAAGGGATGCTGAATTTTGTCAAATGCTTTTTCAGCATCCAATGAAATGACCATGTGGTTTTGTTCTTTGAGTTTGTTTATGTAGTGGATTGTATTGATGGATTTCCGTATATTGAACCAACCCTGCATTCCCGGGATAAAGCCTACTTGATCATGGTGGATGATCGTTTTGATGTGTTCTTGGATTCGGTTGGCAAGAATTTTATTGAGTATTTTTGCATCGATGTTCATAAGGGAAATTGGTCTGAAGTTCTCTTTCTTTGTTGGATCTTTGTGTGGCTTTGGTATCAGCGTAATTGTGGCTTCGTAGAAGGAATTGGGTAGTGTTCCTTCTGTTTCTATTTTGTGGAATAGTTTGAAGAGTATTGGTGTTAACTCTTCTTTGAAGGTCTGGTAGAATTCTGCACTGAAGCCATCTGGTCCTGTGCTTTTTTTGGTTGGAAGACTTTCTATGACTCCTTCTATTTCTTTAGGCATTATGGGACTGTTTAGATGGTCTAGTTGGTCCTGATTTAATTTTGGTATTTGGTATCTGTCAAGGAAATTGTCCATTTCCTCCAGATTCTCCAGTTGTGTTGAGTATAGGCTCTTGTAGTAGGATCTGATGATTTTTTGGATTTCCTCAGTTTCCGTTGTTATATCTCCCTTTTCATTTCTAAGTTTGTTAATTTGGATACTTTCTCTGTGCCCTTTGGTCATTCTGGCTAAGGGTTTATCTATCTTGTTGATTTTCTCAAAGAACCAGCTCCTGGTATTGTTGATTTTTTGTATGGTTCTCTTTGTTTCTACTTGATTGATTTCGGCCCTGAGTTTGATGATTTCCTGCCTTCTACTCCTCCTCGGCGAAATAGCTTCTTTTTGTTCCAGGGCTTTCAGGTGTGTCATTAAGCTGGTAATGTATGCTCTCTCCATTTTCTTTTTGGAGGCACTCAGGGCTATGAGTTTTCCTCTTAGCACTGCTTTCATTGTGTCCCATAGATTTGGGTATGTTGTGTTTTCATTTTCATTGTGTTCTAAAAAGTCTTTAATTTCTTTCTTTATTTCTTCCTTGACCAAGGTATCATTGAGTAGAGTATTGTTCAGTTTCCACGTGTATGTGGGCTTTCTGTTGTTTCTGTTGCTATTGAAGACCACTTTTACTCCATAGTGATCAGATAGGAGGCATGGGATTAGTTCGATCTTCTTATATTTGTTGAGGTCTGTCTTGTGACCAATTATATGGTCGATTTTGGAGAAGGTACCATGAGGTGCTGAGAAAAAGGTATATTCTTTTGTTTTAGGATAGAATGTTCTATATATATCTGTTAAATCTAATTGGTCCAAAGCTTCAATTAGTTTCATTGTGTCCCTGTTTAGTTTCTGTTTTCCTGATCGGTCCATTGAGGAAAGTGCAGTGTTGAAGTCACCCACAATTATTGTGTTAGGTGCAATGTGTGCTTTGAGTTTTAATAAAGTTTCTTTTACGAAAGAGGGTGCCCTTGCATTTGGGGCATAGATGTTCAGGATTGACAGTTCTTCTTTTTGTATTTTTCCTTTGACCAGCAAGAAGTGTCCCTCAGGGTCTCTTTTGATGACTTTGGGTTGAAAGTCAATTTTATCTGATATTAAAATGGCTACTCCAGCTTGTTTCCTGAGACCATTTGCTTGTAAAATTGTCTTCCAGCCTTTTACTCTAAGGTAGTGTTTGTCTTTGACCCTGAGGTGTGTTTCCTGTAAGCAGCAAAATGTAGGGTCCTGTTTACGTATCCATTCAGTTAGTCTGTGTCTTTTTATTGGGGCATTAAGTCCATTGATGTTAAGAGATATTAAGGAATAGTGATTGTTACTTCCTATCATTTTTGACGTTATTTTTTAAATTTGAATGCTTAACTTCTTTTGGGTTTGATGAAAGGTTACTATCTTGTTTTTTCCAGGGTGAAGTTTCCCTCCTTGTATTGGTGTTTTCCTCCTATTATCCTTTTTAGGGCCGGGTTTGTGGATAGATATTGGGTAAACTTGGTTTTGTCATGAAATATCTTAGTTTCTCCATCTATGGTGATTGAGAGTTTTGCTGGATATAGTAGTTTTGGTTGGCATTTGTGTTCTCTTAGAGTCTGCATGAGATCTGCCCAGGACCTTCTAGCCTTCATAGTCTCAGGTGAAAAGTCTGCTGTGATTCTGATAGGTCTTCCTTTATATGTTACTTGGCCTTTTTCTCTTACTGCCTTTAGTATTCTTTCTTTGTTTAGAACATTTGGTGTTTTGATTATTATGTGACGGGAAGTATTTCTGTTCTGGTCCAGTCTGTTTGGAGTTCTGTAGGCTTCTTGTATATTCATGGGCATCTCTCTCTTTAGGTTAGGGAAGTTTTCTTCCATAATTTTATTGAAGATATTTGCTGGCCCTTTAAGTTGTAAATCTTCACTTTCATCTATGCCTATAATCCTTAGGTTTGGTCTTCTCATTGTGTCCTGGATTTCCTGGATATTTTGGGTTACAAGCTTTTTGCATTTTGCATTTTCTTTAACTGTTGAGTCCATGGTTTCTATGGAATCTTCAGCATCTGAGATTCTTTCTTCTATCTCTTGTATTCTGTTGTTGATATTTGTATCTCTGTCCCCTGATTTCTTCCCAAGGCTTTCTATCTCCAAAGTTGTCTCCCTTTGAGTTTTCTTAGTTGTTTCTACTTCTGATTTTAGATCCTGGATGGTTTTGCTTAGCTCCTTCACTTGCATGTTTGTGTTTTCCTGTAATTCTTTAAGAGATTTTTGTGTTTCCTCTTTCATGAGCTCAGCCTGTTGACCAAAGTTCTCCTGTATTTCTTTAAGAGATTTTTGTGTTTCGTCTTTCATGACCTCAGCCTGTTGAGCAAAGTTCTCCTGTATTTCTTTAAGTGTTTTTTGCATTTCCTCCTTGTTGGCTTTTGTATTCTCCTGGATTTCTTTCAATGATTTTTGTGTTTCCCTTGCAAGGGCTTCTAACTTTTGATCCATTTTCTCCTGAATTTCTTTATGTATGACCTTCATGTGTTCCTGTACCAGCATCATGACCAGTGATTTTAAATCCAAATCTTGTTTTACTGGTGTGATGGGGTATCCAGGACATGTTGGTAGAGGAGAATTGGGTTCAGATGTTGCCATATTGCCTTGATTTCTGTTAGTGACGTTCCTGCGTTTGCCTTTTGCCATCTAGATCTCACTGGTGTTAGTTTATCTTGTCAGTGCTGGACTCACCAGTGCAAGCTGCCCCTTCCCAGTTGGCCTCTGGTGCACAGCTTACCTCCTGCACTGCTTGTAGACAGTGTGCTGCTGCCCAGGCTGTTCTGATCCCAAAGCAGGCACCCGAAGGCTCCCGCTGGGGCCCGCTGGATTCACTGGAGCACACTGACTTCTCCCAGCTGGCCGCCCGGAAGCCCAGCTAGCCACTTGCAGGACTTGGAGATGTAATGCTGCCGCCCAGACTGATCTGGATCCGGAAGCGGAGAGAGTAGAGCTAGGGGCTTCTGCCTGAGGCCTTGCCCCAGATTGTGTCTGTGGAGCAGATGGAGCCCGTGTGCACTCCCAGGGAGTGCCGACCGTGTATGCTACTGTGACCTCCCCTGTGTTCCGCTCACTCAGCTGGGCAGCCGATCTGCCAACCGGGCTGTCGCACACAAGGTTAGCCTGGCCGCCCAGTCCCTGAGTCCAGGCAAAAGCCTGGGAGGCCAAGGTCCGAGCAAAGTTCCCCTGGGGCTATGACTGATAATTGGGTTTGCCAGGTGACTAGGATGGCGGGCGTGCGCGCCCGCGCTCCCTGAAAGCGCCGGGAGAGTCTGCTTTGCTAACAATCACCTGGGCGGGTTGACTCACAGATGGCCCACCAAGCCGCCCAGTTCTTGGGGTCAGTCCTGTGCCTTTTGGGGCCTGGACCCCCGCTTTGTTAGCCTTAGGCTATGCCTGTTACAGGTCTGCCCGCCTGAGCTCTCTGTCGTCCTGCAGGCAAAATGGCGGCGGCGCGCTCGCAGGCCTGGGCAAAAAACCTCCTGGTTGGGTTGGCACCCCGATGGCCCCCCGACCCGCCCAGGGCCTGGGTGCAGGCCAACGCCCGTCGGGCTCAGACCACCGCGGTGTTGGCCTCGGATTATGTTTGTGTACCTCAGTCTGTCCGATTCCTGGAGTACGGATCCAAGATGGATGCTCCTCTCCTGACTGGTGGGAGGCCGAGTTCTGAAGTGGCCTCCGTGCAGGAAAGGCGCCGCACAACTGCAGCTGCTTGCTGTCCGGCTGGTCAGCGAAGGTCAGTGGTCGTGGGCGCAGGGCCTAACTGGTCCCTGTGACGCCTTGGTTCCACTGCTGATGGCCCTTCAGCTGGAGCAGCCACTGCTGCCGCTGCCGCCGCCGCCGCCGCCTAAAGCAACATTATTAATGAATGAACAGATATTGTCTATTCTTCACTTAAAGGATTACCCTTTACTTAGGTTTTTCTTACATTTATTTACTTGCTTTTGTGTATTTAAGCACAGAGGACAACTTGCAAGAGTTTTTTCTCTCCTTCTACTATGTGAGTCCTAAGAATGTCATTCATGTGTTTAGACTTGCTACCAAGTTCTTTTAACCATGAAAATATCTCATTGGTCCATTTTAGTGTAGCATAATTTCATGTTGTTAGCATAAATAGAACATTTGTGAAAATGTTTCTCAAAACAGCAGAACAAACACTAGTCTAAACATCCCAATATCTGTATTTGTAGCAAAAGGTAGGCTGTTTTTACCATTGGCCTGTAGTTAGGGACATGAATAGCTAGGTAGTTCTTACATAAAAGCTTTGGAACTAGAGAATTTGAGAACTAGTTTATTAAGTGTGCATTGTGTCATGGAGTGGAAACCACTACTGAAATTTCAAGCTCTGGACCCTGTAGGTGCTTTGGGTTTGACCTCATTTCATTATATGAGTGCATCTCATCTTATTGATCTGACCTCAATGCCAGGTTACCCACTGAGAAGGCATTTGATTTTCCAGTGTGCTGTAGTCTATGTTTTCCATGCACCTGTTCCTGGTTCTTTAACTGTGTTGGTTTAGCTTCGAATGCTGAAGCAATTAGCCAAGGCTTAATACAGCTTTGTGGCAGCATCTCACAAGCAGTAGATGAAGTCACTCTTGCCCTTCCATGTTTTCTTTGCTCTTTTTGCAATTTGCATTTCATTGTCACCTTGAGAACTTTTCAGGGGATGAGAGTTTGTTGATTTCTTTACCAAAGGTTTCAAGTGGCAGGTTCCTCACTCTCCTGCCTTTGAGAAGGAGCAGGCGTACTATGACAGCTTAAAACTTCCAGTTTATAACTGGGTTGATTTAGAAGACTGAAAATAACTTAAAAATTATTGCTTGTGTTTTCTAAGATTATAATACATATTTTTTTTTCTTGCCCTGTCCTCCCTCCAAAATCTTCCATATATCTCTCTTTGCTCTCTTTTAAATTCATTGCCTCTCTTTTAAATTATTGTTCATTGTTACTACAGGAAACTAAGCAATTCTGAGAGCAGGAGAAATCATTTTCCCCAGGAAGGAGCCCATGGATTAGTTATTCAATATCAAATGGTCAACCCTGAAAACATACATATAGTTAACATTGTTCATATTCAGAAGGTTGTCCTTATGTGGTATTTAGCACACCACAGTTAACTTTTAAAATTAGTTTCACTTATTAATGAATGTTTACTTCGCTATTTTTTTGGTTGTGATGAAAAGTATGATGAAAAGCAACTTAAAATGGGAAGAGATTATTTTGGATGACAGTGTCAGAGAGAAAGAGAGAATCCATCTGGTGATAGTCATGACCCAAGACAGTGCAGAAAGCTGAGATACTACATCTCAACCAAACACAGGAAACAGAGAGAAACAACTGGTAGTGGGGAAAAGGCTGTGAGCTATCAAAGATCTTCCAACAATGGTGTTTTTCTGCCTCCAGCAAGATTTGATCTCATAGAGATTTTAAATACTCCACAAATACCACCACCAGGGAGACCAGTTTAATATACATAAGCCTATACAGTGTATTTCTCCTTTAAGCCACCCCAGAATAAGTATGCATATGTCTGTGTGTATGTAGTTTGTGCTTTGGAAGGTAGAGGACAGCCCTTAGGGATGACTTCTCTTTTTCCACTGTCAGATCCAAAAATGGAACTTAGGTATCAGGTCAATACAGTAAGCACTTCTACCAATTGAGATATATTCTCTAGCCCTACAATTAATTATTCTATTGAGGGACCATCAATTTTTTTATACGTTTTAATGGTTTACTACAGATTTTGGTTGATTTTCTCTGACAAGTTTAGGTTATCTAGAATAATAACTACTGTAATTCAGTTTTTCCATTATATCTTTAGATTACTTTAAAAAACAATTAAAGAAGTTTTGAAAAGCAAACTTTTAAATAGAAGTGCTATTGTCAGGCTACACTGCCTTCTCAGATTTGTAGGAACAGTTTTCTTTTAAAAGTTCATGTTTGTTAAAGATATTCTTTAGAAATCCCATGGTACCAGGAATTACACACTCTGTTATATCATGAATATGAATTTTATGAAATTATCTTCAACACATTAATATCTAATTTTCTTTTATATTCTCTTCTGCAGTGAAAATGATTGATAGATTCTTAAATATTGACAGAATCATACATTCTTTGGATGAACAGAGGGTATTTATGATTTTACACACTTCTCTGTCACTGAATAGCCAACATTCCATTTTGAGTGTATGACAGAGACTAACTTGGAACTGGCCTTTCTTTAATGCTTTCCATTCCAGTTGTTGGCATTAAAGCTAAAAGATTTCAGATAAGTTGAAGAGTGTTACTTTTATCTTTAGTTATATAAACTACACCGTTCTTGGTTGCAAAATTCGTGCTCACTGAATAATTTAGCTAATTTCTTTAATGATCAAAAATTAATATTATTTTTAAACACTTTTATTCATTACACTATAGTATACCTGGATTGCATATATATGACACACACACACACACACACACACACACACACACACACATCTTTAGGTTCTTGATCACTCCTCCCTAACTCTACTTGTAGATTTATATTATTTTTCAACATCTTGAAGATATTTCCATGTTTGTGGACTTCATACAACTTAAATCATTCAGTAAGTACTCTGGTATTTGGCTCCTCTCTCTCATAACAGTATCTACAAGGTGCATTCACAGTGCTGCAGATCTGAGCACATCATTCCTTTTACTTAATTTCATTCCTTTAAATGAATTGATTTCAATATATCAGTTTTCTTAGTAGATAATTGGGTTGTCAGTTTATAAATATGCTGAATAAAAAACTAAGACATTTTTGAATGAATGAAAAAACATCAATTTTTGGAAATATTTTATTGAGTAAATATCTAGAAATTGATGTACATTCAATGCATTTTAACTTTATACAAAATTCTAATTAGATGTTTTAAAACAAAATTCTTTTATAGGTTTTTTTTATATAATTTGGCTGTTAGGCTCAATTTTGAAATGTCCAGATGTGGCAAAAAAGAAGAAGTTAACCTGTCTATATTTGCAGGTGATAGAATCCTATGTGTAAAAGTGCCTATCAACCCACAAGGAAATTTTTTCATCAAAGTGACAGGGAATGAATTTTACATGGGAAAATCAATAGCCTTAGGGTAAATGAAAGACAAACATAATGAGAACAAAATAAGGAAGAAAAGTATCTTTTATAGCAGCTTTTTTTCTCCAAATATCTAGGAATAAATCCAACCAGGGAAGCAAAAAATACTTGAACAATGAAAGTTTAAGACACTGCAAAAGTAAATAGAAAAAGAAACCAGAAACTGGAAAGGTCTCTGATACTTATAGACTGGTATGATTGATGCTATGAATACGGCCCTACTTCCCCAAAGCCATTCACATTCAACACAATGCCCATAAAAATTCCAGTACATTTGCTAACAAAAGCTGAAAAAGCAATCTGTAATTTCTTAGGAAACAGGAAGACCCAGCATAGCCACAACAATACTGAAAAATTAAAATATAAAGAGAGGTATCGCCATCCCAGATTTCAAGATATGCTATGGAGCTATAGTAAAGAAATTTGTATGAGACAATCATAAACACAAACAATAATCAATGGAATAAAACTGGGGAACAACATATTAGCCCACACTCCTATATCTACCTAATTCTTAAAGGGATTTCAACGCTCCACAGTGGAGAAAATGACATAGTCAACAAATGTTGCTGGTCAAAATGGATAGTTATATAGATCTTACCTTGCAAAAACTGAATTCCAAATGCATCAAGGATTTCTATATCAATTCAGATATTCTGAACCTGGTAGAGGAGAAAATAAGGAATGAACTTGAATTCGTAAGCATAGGAAAGACATTTTATTCATTTTTTTTAAATTTTATTCGATACATTTTTTATTTACATTTCAAATGATTTCCCCTTTTCTGGTCCCCCACTCCCCGAAAGTCACATAAGCCCCCTTCCCTCCCTCTGTTCTCCCATTCATCCCTTCCCACTTCCCTGTTCTGGTTTTGTCTTACACTGCTCCACTGAGTCTTTCCAGAACCAGGGGCCACTCCTCTATTCTTCTTGTACTCCATTTGATGTGTGGATTATGTTTTGGGTATTCCAGTTTTCCAGGCTAATATCCACTTATTAGTGAGTGCATACCATGATTGATCTTTTGAGTCTGGGTTACCTCACTTAGTATGATGTTCTCCAGCTCCATCCGTTTGCCTAAGAATTTCATGAATTCATTGTTTCTAATGGCTGAAGAGTACTCCATTGTGTATATATACCACATTTTTGCATCCATTCTTCTGTTGAGGGATACCTGGGTTCTTTCTAGCTTCTGGCTATTATAAATTTAAACAAGACACCTATATTACAGGAATTAAGAATAACAATTAACTATCTGTGACCCAAGTAGTTACAAGATTATTTTAGAAAACCGTGGTTATTCACTTTATATTTTAGAAAACAAACCCATGGATATAGTCTTGCTATGTGAGATGTGAAGATAGTGGGAGGAGATAAATGTTCTACATTAGTTCTTCATTGGAATCTGTTTAAACAATGTGATTCTTCACCATGACCTTGTCCTTAACACTGTGACTGTAAGCACAGGAAGAGGCACAGAATTCTTATTCAAATAACTGTGAAATATGTGTGTCAAGAAAGCATAATCTCATAGTTAAAAATTTGTTGTCAAGTTTTTGATAGTTTCTGAGAAGCTACTCTTTGGTCCCTTTTCCTTATAACTGGGTATGTAGTGGTGCTTTGCCATTAGTGTGTGATAAAAGTAAGTCTATATAATTTCTGACACTCCCAAAACACACCAAGTACTGTGTTTTCTATATAAAATGCTGCTGGATTCTGGATTTGTTGGACATATTGTAAAAGTCTGAAGATACACATCTGAGAGCACTGAAGACACATTCAGTAGACCAATTACACATTTTGTGTGATGTAAAAGTAACTACTTTTGTCACAAGAACCAAACGTTGTCTTAGAAGCTTACTGAAGAATAAGTTCACCTATTCTAGTTCTTTCTGAACTCTCACTGGCTGGTTCAACTCAGTTGTTCTGGTTCAAACTCCTCTCCCAGCTGACTATTCAAACTAGCTTCTCTTGACTTTTTACTAAATTGTCTGGCTTGGCCTCAACCTGATTCTGGTAATCTTTTCCCTCCTTCCTTCTCATTTTCTGGCTTGTTCTATCTTTCACCTGTGCCTAGCTCATTCTGTCTGCAAGCTCTCTCTGTCAAATGATCCTGGTACAAAACTCTCCTCTCTCTCTGCCTGTGCTGCTATTAAGTAGCCTCTCATTCCTGTCTGTTCTCATGAAAGACATAATTTATCTTTGATTCATAATTTCAAATCTCTCTGTTTCTTCTTTTTGTCTGCCACTCAATTAGATTTCATTTCCAAATATGGCTACAATTTTGAACTATCTTTAAGTGTAAACTAACCTTAAACTAACTTTTATCTAATTTAAACTTTTAATTAATTAACTTTTAAACTGACTTTACCTTGATTGTATGGGATTAAAGGTATGTATAAATGGCATGCCTTAATTCCAGCCAAATAACAGAGATATATATCTTTTGCCAGAGCAGCCATATTGTTTGATTAAAATTTCTCTACAGATGAATAGTTGCAGATCATTCTTAGATTATGCATATCTCTAGAAATGGGAGTAAAGGAACATCCTGATTAGTCAAGCTATAAACCTAGTAAGGTCAACTATAGCCACCTCAGTCTTCTCAGCTTTGCAGAGACCAATGATTCTAATGGGAGCTTATTTGAACATCAGTACTGCCAGATGCATGGCTAAAATGGAAAGATAAACCATATTTACCACTGTATTTAGATTGTCTTGGATCAGATTTCTTAACCAGAAATGCCTTACAAAGCACAATAATCTTGTATTGCTTGGAACTAAGTCCAATTATAAATATAAATCTTATTTACAAGCCCAAATAAAATAAATCAAAATGATATCGATTTTAATTTGGTATACTTCTTCAAAACAATCAATAATTAAAACATGAATTTTACATACATTGTGATGATTTCTAGCAAATTTATTCTTCAATGACTTTGCTAGCTGTAGGGTAAAAGGTCACATTAATTTCATTTCACTTATCTACTCTGGTTGTGGTTTGTGTCTTCCTTTTTGCCTCATTTTAAATTGTAACACAATATTATAATCTTCACAATATTAAATTCAAGGCTTTTGAAACAAGATTCTCTTTACGGAGAAAATGTTTTTCTTTTTTTTTATATTTAGAAAAACACCTGTGAGCTTAATAACATGTGTGGGATAATTGTTTTCAAGCTTATTACCACATTGAATGCTGTATTCCATTTTTAACTGAGCATTGACAAGATTGTGAACCCATACATAAACATGGCCACAAACTTGTGTTGATCATCCTTAACGTTCGATATCCAGAAGAAGAATCAATGTGGTTGAAGGACTCAGATGATAAGCCATGTTCTATGAACATAGTATGACATGAATCCAAAAGCAAGTGCAGTTACACCATTTTGGTTCTCTGTATTTTTGTGGCATTGTTGCACAGTGCACAGCATGTGATCAAAATTGAAAAGGTATTCTTTTATAATTGTCTTTTATAATCATCTTTGTTAAATATTTTCTATGTCGCTTGCTCTGCAGTAAGCACTTTGCATACATTCTCACATATAATTTATATAATATTACCAGCCCTAATCTATAAAAGAAGAAACTAAGGCTTAAATAATTCTAATAATTTATCCTAAACACAGGAATTACATTATCAGGAGCAATTTAATCTGATTTTAAGTCACAGTTCAACAATTTGGCATTTTCCTTCTGGCTATTTGCACTGAAGTTTAAGTGTCAAGTATTTCCATTTATGTAAAGTGTGCATTAAATTTTACTTAACTCTCCATTCTAAAGCCAAATTGTTGGTAAGTTATTGTGATTATTAATCAAAACCCTCTTTGTGTTGAATCTAGCAGTTCTAAAGTTCACTAATTAATATAGATTCATGATTGAGTTATTTTCACTAAGGTTAGAACCAACCAGTGAAAGAGAAATAATAAACAAAGAACATTTAAAAATGTTGGCAAAACTTCAATTTCAACTCCTGCAGGTTCCATTTGGATGAGAAAGGTACAGTAGAACACAATTGCAATGAAAATCTTAAGGCTTAACTGCTTTTGGATCCCTCGCTATATTATTAGTTTCTCCTATTTTCAATAAAATTAAATTTGCTTAAACATTGCTATAAGTGATGGAGTTAGTAGTAAATCAATTATTGCTTTCTAAAATTTTCTGTTCTTTACCTATCTTATTGAGTCTTTATTCAGATCTCATTTTGTATTTTTTGGCTCATACAAACTAACATGAGGAATTTTAAATAATTCTTCATGGTGAGGATAGCAAAACTTTAATTTCTCTATAGGTTTAAATGAATTGTTTTAAGTATGTATTAATGAAATTGAAGAACAAATATTCTGTATTTAAGAATCGTGGCTTTTGTTCATTAGCTTGACATTGTTGTAGGATTTTTATTGCTACTGTTCCTATTGTAGTTTTTCTTTCTTTTTTTTTTTTTTCTAGTTTTTGAGAAAACATCTCACTATGTAGCTTTGGCTGTCATAGAACTTTTTCTTCAGACCAGATTGGTCTCCAATTCAGCAATCTGCCTACCTCTGCCTTCCTCATTCTGGAATTAAAGGCATGTACAACCAGCACAGGGCATTCTAAGATGTCTTAACTTTCTGTAGTTATTTAGTTTTACTTAATTATAAACTTCCCCTTCAATGGTACATGATTACTCACCATGTAACAGATGCCGAGCCTAAGTATCCCTGTAGGTTCATGATGTCATTTATGAAAGAAAATTCTTGCTTTTTACGTCTATCAGTTTTTTATACTATATATAAACTGTTTGAGGAACATCTTTCTAAGTTCAATATAAAAATGATTTCACCAACAAACTGTTAGGCTAAGGATTTTGTCCCTTGTTATTACAGAGCATAGTACCTTTGGTTTTCAGTGACTGTGCCTCAGATAACCATAAAGTTCCCATTTTCGAAAGTAGGTTTGATCTCCATATATTCATGTGTTTTAATGGTTGGCCACAGGAAGTGGCACTATTAGGAGGTATGGCCCTATGGGAGGAGGTGTTGGCTTGTTAGAGGAAGTGTTTCACTGTGTAGATAGGTTTTGAGGTCTCCTATGTTCAGGTCTTATCCAGTGTGGAAGCTAGTGTCTTTCTGGCTGTCTTCAGATCAGTATGTTGAACTTTTGGCTCCTCTAGTAACAGGTGTGCCTGTACATTGCCATGCTTCCTGCTATGACGATAATGGACTAAACCTCTAAAACTGTAAGCCATCACAAATTAAATGTGTGCCTTGATAAGAGTTTCCTTGGTCATGGAGTCTCTTCTCAGTAATAAAACCATAACTAAGACATAGATACTTATGAATATCAAGTTATAAGAGTACTTATGCACTTATGAAAGCAGGCTAAGACTGTGTAAATAAGTGGACAAAGCTTAATATATATTTCAATTTGAGTACTTGTGAAATGGTGAAAGTAAACCTTAGAAAAAGTTACTGACAGGCTAGTGACTTTATGAATATATCACGTTTAGACACATATCTAATACACTTAGACCAAAAGATGCAAAGTAAATTATCAGGATAAAGTAACAATAGCAATAAAAGAGGGGTTACTGGAGTGACCTCAGGCTGTTCTTCTGGAAATGCATCCATGAGCAAAGCCAGAAACTGAGACAACTATGCTATCTACTTTAAATGTTTACTTGCAAAATAAATGGAAATAATTATGATTTAGTTTCAGAAACTTGATTCATTTTGAAAGAATGATAAAAAATTCATAGCAACTGTGTTAGCATCTTATTGACACTTTCACATTAAAAATGGAAATAGTGAAGAAGAAAGCTGTCATATGGGAGAAGTCATTCAGTTTTTCTGCAGAAAGTATAATAAGTAGTATTTCAAATAGGCAAAATCACAAAGAGTGTGCTTTAACTCAAGACAGATATTTCAATCATTATGGGAGGATTTTTTTAAAGGAGACATTATACTTTTTAATAACAAGTGACAATACAAAAATAAATAAACTTATAAAAAACAAACAAACAAAAAACAAATGACAATACAACACTTGACAGTACCTTTAAGATGGTAAAAAAAAAATAGGAACTCTTAGGACTTTTAAATTGGATGTAGCTTAATTCATTATTTAGCTGAAGTGAAAGAGTTTTATTTTCTTATTCCCAGAATGCATACTATACTAAATTGAAGTAGTGGCAAATTAAGAATATTTACAACTTTTCACTATAATTCACAAATTAAATGCAACACAAATTGGGGGAAAATATAAATGAAAAATAATGTATTTGCCATTTCCAAATAACACCAGAGAACATGACAAAGCCCATTTCACAATGTTGTTACAAAATGCCCCTTCATTCGTATTTCTCTGAGTCAACAGCTGGATCTAATGGGTCATCTAAACAATCTATGACTACACCACATTGGCAGAATGCTCTCTAACTCTGTGGTCTGGCAAAACTCAGTCTTCTGCTAGTGATATCAAGCTGGGAGAGCCACTGGACAGACTGCCACAAGTCAGGAGCTTGCAGTGTTCTCTTTAATGAGATGTAAGAGAAGTCTAAAGTTGTCCCAACAGGTATCTGTGGCTAAGTCTAACCACCTGAAGGCATGTATTAAAAAGTTAAAGTGTTTGGGTTGCAAAAGCTAAGTAGCTGCAGAGATGGGAGGATAGTTGAAATGGTTTTTAGAGATGGGACTTTTGTTTTTATTACTGAGAATGAGATGGGATTGTGACAGAAGAGAATAATCAGAAGGTATCTGATAAAAATTAATACTATGTGGAAAGAAAAACTGAAAAGCCATTGGAGTGAAAACTTTCCAAACATCTTAGAAGAAACACTTTTAGTAGGAAAATTAGGTGGGGAGACTAGAATGTCTTGCTTTAATCCAGTAACAAAATTAATACCCACTGTAATAGTTATAGCTCCTTTGACAGAATATGTGGTTTAGAACTCACTACTGTGTATCCCAGACAATGGAAGCATTACACACAAGGGGGAAAAATAAAACAAGTTTACTGTCAGTATAGTGCTAGGACTTTTATTCATTTAAACATTCTTAGACAAAGAATAGCATTTTAAAATATCTTTTTAGAAGTGTCCCACAAATCTGAGATTTAAATTTAAAAGAAAAAGAAAATCAATGAAAATTTTGTTGAAGAAAACTATGTGTTTTATGAGCTAAAATATAACTCCTGGGTTCCTAAAACAAAAAGTGTAAACTCTTGCCAAGATTTTGCTAGACATTGTCCTGCTCACATTGGTATTATTTTCCCAAAAAAGGGAGAAACTTCTTTTTCCCCCTATTATTTTCAAAATGATATTTAAAATTCTTGCTACCTTTTATCTTGCCATTTCCAAGCATGCTTGATAAAATGCTTCCACATAATATACTCTTGATAAGATCTTAAGCATCTACTTTCAGTAGCCATTGATGGCCTACCCAGAAGCTGGCCCGTCATTCTGAATAGATCCGTCAGACTTACCACTGAAGAATAAGATAGTTGCCTAAGATCAAACACATACAGATGTTTAAGACTTATGGTACAAATTAAAGGGAAAAAATTGTTTTAAAAGAGCCAACCTACTTAACATGCAAAGTTGTCTTTAAGAAATTCTCCGTATGGAAATACAGCTTTCACTGAAGTTTTGCCTATGCTGGTAATCACTCTCTATGAGATTTGCCAACGTTCACTGTCTATCCCCACTGGAAAGAAAGAAAATGGATGTTTTCCATGTGCAGCAAAATAGAGTCAAAACAAATGTATTTAAATTGGAAACACTTGTGGGAGAAAGAACTGTTCTCCATAAAAACATCTGGTTGTACTTTTAAGTCATTGCCAAATAAACGCATGCTGGAAAGTCTATTTTATGCCACACATGGTCACCCGTGTAGATGTGGCCTAAACCTGTTTTCCTTTGAGGTCAGCACCCTGTTTTAGGAAGAAAGGTACAGATTGGTGAGTGTGTAGTGATTTTTTTTAACAGTACTGCTGGCATGCGAATTACGGCAGGTCAACCTTTTCTCAGATGGAGAACAGACAAAGACAGAGTCCTGGACAGTTCTCAGGTAGACAATGCAGACTGAAGTCATGGCTGTTGTGAGACAGCTCAAGTAACTACTTACTTGTGAACAGAGTCTGCTGTGGTGTCTGGTTTCAACTACCTCTGGCTATTGCTCCCCCCCCCACTTCTTCTCTTATTTTCATAGATCCAGAGAGATCACCCCTGCAAAGTTGTGAGCATTTCAGAATATTTGTTTGTGTACATTTGTTATGCGACATAACTGCCAAATACCTGTGATATCACAGTCTCTTTCACTCTCGATTGGAGCAGACACTTCTGGTTGGTGGGCATCGATCCAGGTACCATTTGGGGACCCAGGTTCATAAGTTCGTGGGGTTGTCTCAGTCTACTCAGTGGGCTCAGGGATCTTTGAAGATTCCCCTACATTTTATTATCAAAAAGTTTGGAGGTTCATGTGGGAATTTTTTCATGTACTAGGTTTAGGATTGCATATACCAATGACATTCACATATCTTTAGCCACAGCTTGTAAAAAAAAAAAGTGGGGGCACCCAAAACATCAAAATAGAAAGGCTCGAAGATGTCTTCTATTTGGGAATGAGGAATAACAGAAAGTTAGTATTGGTGAAAACAAAGTTACTCTTGCTTTAATCAGGAGAGTCAGGAGAATGGGTTGAGAGACCTTCAAATATGAAAACATTAATATATATGCTTATACTGTATATGTATATACATATATTTCTTCTCTCTGTCTCTCTGTCTCTCTCTGTCTCTCTCTGTTTCTCTCTGTCTCTCTCTCTGTGTGTATGTGTGTGTGTGTGTGGGGGGGTGTGCATGCACAGCAGAATCACAATCATATTATATGACATGCTCCTGGTCTTTTCCTCTTTGTCTTAGTTTGGGTTTCATTGATGTGAAGAGACAGCATGACTAATTCAACTCTTATAAATGACATTTAATTGGGTCTGGCTTATGGGTTTAGAAGTTCTGTCCATTATCATTATGGTGGCAAACATGGTCTACATCTTATTCCAAAGGCAGGCAGAAGGAGATTGTCATATTCAGGCAATCAAGAGAAGACTATCATGCACACTGGGCAGAGCTTGAGGATAGGACCTCAAAGCCCACCTCCACAATGATACACATTCTGCAACAAGGTCACCCTTACTCCAACATTGCCACACTTCCTAATCTTGCCCTATCCTGGGCCACGTGTATTCAAACCACTACAGTTTTCTTATCACAGACCTACATTTATGGAAACCTCCACATATCCTTCTGAAATTGCATTATGTGCACTTATGTATATAGCTACTATAGTCTGTCTACTAAATAATTAGAGTGCACTATCTCCTCTCACTATATAGTTTCTTACTATATCTGTCTTTACTGTATATACATAAATATTGTATATACATGAGTGTGTCCATAAAACCATAACCTTCATTCCTCCTGTATACACAGAGAGAAAACTTAGCCCCTTTGTTTTAGCGGTTTCTAACGTCTAGTGTTTCAGAAGTTTCTAATGTTTAGCTCTGCCTCAGATCTCTGAACCCAGAGTTCACATGTATACTTAATGTTCTGCCTGGCTTCTTTAACATCCAGATAAGAATACCTACATTCTTATTTTTCTAAATATGTCTATTTTTATATAATTCCCAATTTTTTCCTTGTTGAAATATCTACCTTTTATTTCACCAAGAGTTCTAACTTAGCACAGTACTAATGTAGACTCTCAAAGTACTTACTAAATCCTAGGTTCAGATTCATGAACTGGAAATGAATGGTACATTGCACATGTAAGTGAATAGGGCCAAGACTGTGGTGTCTTAAATAGAGGATGACATTAACCAGAGTTAGTGATCATTCTGTAGGTATACGATCCACATTGCCAAATCTTAGGATTTTATGAGGGCTACTGTGGTTTTATATTGATATGTTCAATTAATTATCGCCTTAGTTAAGATTTTACTGCTGTGAATAGACACTGTGACCAAGGCAACATTTCACTGGGACTGGCTTACTGGTTCAGAGGGTCAGTCCATTTTCATCAAGTTGGGAACATGGCAGTATCCAGGCAGGCATGGCACAGGCAGAGATGAAAGTTCTACATCTTCATCTGAAGGATGCCTGTAGAATACCGACTTCCAGGCAGCTAGTATGAGGGTTTTAAAACCCATGCCCACTGTGACACACCAAGCACAGCAAGGCCACACCTTCTAATTGTGCTAATTCCTGGGCCAAGCATATACAAACCATCACAATTACCATCATTGAATTCACTTTTCTTTAAGAAAATGAAAGATCTTTACGACAAGAACTTCAAGACTCTGAAGAAGGAAATGGAAGAAGACCTCAAAAAATGGGAAAACCTCCCATGCTCATGGATCGCCAGAATCAATATAGTTAAAATGGCCATGTTGCCAAAAGCAATATACAGATTCAATGCAATACCCATCAAAATCCCAACTCAATTCTTCACAGAGTTAGAAAAAGCAATTAACAAATTCATCTGGAATAACAAAAAACCCAGGATAGCTAAAACTATTCTCAGCAACAAAAAAAATTCTGGGGGAATCAGTATCCCTGACCTCAAGCAATACTACAGAGCAATAGTGTTAAAAACTGCATGGTATTGGTACAGTGACAGGCAGGCAGATCAATGGAACAGGATTGAAGATCCAGAAATGAACCCACACACCTATGGCCACTTGATCCTCGACAAAGGGGCTGAAAACATCCAATGGAAAAAAGATAGCCTTTTCAACAAATGGTGCTGGTTCAACTGGAGGTCAGCATGCAGAAGAATGCGAATTGATCCATCTTTATCGCCTTGTACTAAGCTCAAATCCAAATGGATCAAGGACCTCCACATAAAGCCAGACACTCTGAAGCTAATAGAAAAGAAACTGGGGAAGACCCTTGAAGACATTGGTACAGGGAGAAAGTTTCTGAACAGAACACCAATAGCATATGCTCTAAGATCAAGAATTGACAAATGGGACCTCATAAAATTACAAAGTTTCTGTACGGCAAAGGACACCATCAAAAGGACAAATCGGCAACCAACAAATTGGGAAAAGATCTTCACCAATCCTACATCAGATAGAGGGCTAATATCCAATATATATAAAGAACTTAAGAAGTTAGACTCCAGAAAACCAAACAACCCTATTAAAAAATGGGGTACAGAGTTAAACAGGGAATTCTCACCTGAAGAACTTCGGATGGCGGAGAAGCATCTTAAAAAATGCTCAACTTCATTAGTCATTAGGGAAATGCAATCAAAACAACCCTGAGATTTCACCTTACACCAGTCAGAATGGCTAAGATTAAAAATTCAGGAGACAGCAGGTGTTGGAGAGGATGTGGAGAAAGAGGAACACTCCTCCACTGCTGGTGGGGTTGCAAATTGGTACAACCACTCTGGAAATCAGTCTGGCGGTTCCTCAGAAAACTGGGCACCTCACCTCCAGAAGATCCTGCTCTACCACTCCTGGGCATATACCCAGAGGATTCCCCACCATGTAATAAGGATTCATGCTCTACTATGTTCATAGCAGCCCTATTTATAATTGCCAGATGCTGGAAAGAACCCAGGTATCCCTCAACAGAAGAGTGGATGCAAAAAATGTGGTATATCTACACAATGGAGTACTATTCAGCCATTAGAAACAATGAATTCATGAAATTGTTAGGCAAATGGATGGAGCTAGAAAACATCATACTAAGTGAGGTAACCCAGACTCAAAAGGTGACTCATGGTATGCACTCACTAATAAGTGGGTATTAACCTAGAAAACTGGAATACCCCAAACATAATCCATACATCAAATGAGGTACAAGAAGAAAGGAGGAGTGGCCCCTTGTTCTAGAAAGACTCAGTGAAGAAGTATAGGGCAAAACCAGAACGGGGAAGTGAGAAGGGGTGGGTGGGAGGACAGGGGGAGAGAAGGGGGCTTATAGGACTTTCGGGGAGTGGGGAGCTAGAAAAGGGGAAATCATTTGAAATGTAAATAAATATATCGAATAAAAAAAAGACAAAAAAAATAAAAATAAATTAAAAAAAAAAGAAAAAAAAAGAAAATGTGATTCTCTTACATTTGAATGAATGTGAAAACTCTGGCTCCTTGATATTATGGTAGAAAATAATGGATTGCTTTGTTCATAGTTACATTAAGATAAAAAAATCATTAAGTATTTAATAGTTTATTCATACTTCCCTTCAGTTATTCATTCATTTCTATAACTTATAAGCAATTCATTATTCTATTATCCACCAAATTGCAAGTCATATACAAGGCACAAACAGAAAAAATGAAAATAAAGGTATTCTGATATTTAAAGTATTCTTACTTTGAGAGAGAAATATTAATATGCAATCAGATTTTTGATAGGTATAATGTAGTATTCATGCAGTATAACATAACTGTCCTGTAAGAGGCAAAGTTATTATAAAATGCAGTGTGAGGTATGCTCCTTGTCAAAGTTACAAATCAATGGACTTGAAATGAGATTCCCCAGGAAGCTGATTTTTTTCCATAATTTTCTGTATCTCAGTCAAACCTTCCTTTCTCTCTCCTGGGACACATTAATTAGATATAATCCTTACAGTAATTGGTAGAATGAAGAATTCAAGATCTCATTGATGAGATTTTCAAAACAGCATATGAAAAAAAGATAGAGAAGGAAAGTATCATTTGCCTTGGTTTTCCCTCTCAATTCATACTTGCCAACATGAACAGCGTTAAGGAAAAATAAGAACACAGAGTAGATTTAAAGTGCATTCTCCTTATATCAAAGCAAAATTAGTAGGGATTTTATATTATGGGTTTCTTGTAGTATTTTTGTACATTTCAGAATAAAGGAAAATTAATTAAAAACACACCAAACAACTAAATAGCATTTACATATCTGTAAGATCTCATAATCCTGCACAAGCAAATTGTGTGGTCCTAATAACCACATGCAGCAGGAAATGGGGTGCTTCTTATTAAACATTTCTTTTGGTCTGATATCTTATAAGAGAGGACTCATTAGATGGATAGGAATTTTTCTCCATTGTGAGATTAAATTATAATTCAAAACCAATTATAAACTGCTATTTCCTTCAAAGGTTACTAAAGCCTTTGGTTCAAAAGGGCTCATGATCTTCACTGAGCTTTATTTCCATTTCCAGTGAGGCCACCAGTGACTCACAGGAAAATAGCAGAGGCCGCTCTCATCTTCTCCTTCCTCACTTTCCCCTGCTTTTCTTGGCTTCACTAGAACGCCGACTAATTGGCTGTTTTTAGCATGCCCTTCTGTTGCTTATCTTAGTTTTTGACTTTTAAAGATGATTTAAAAAATTATATTCCAAAGGAACTAACAGATAATATTCCGAGGAGAAAAAATGTTTATTTGTGCTGTTCAAATAATTTATTTACTTACTAATATTTCATATTTAAAATGTCAGGGAGTTCATAAACTTTTCTACTTGGTACAAATGCTCAGAATTACAGTTCTTGTTTTCCCCTCAGAAATTTAATTAATTATTTTATGAAAAGCACACATAGAAGACCTACAAAAGCCTAGTTTGCAACTTTGAGTTACTTGAGGAAGTATCCTAAGAAACTTGTATGCCATAGCTAATGTTTGTCAAGCGCTTTTCTGACACCCACAAAGGTGTAAATGTAAGTTTATTCACCTGATATAATTGTCATCTCAGAGACTTATTGAATAAGCTCAACCTTTCTATCTCTTTTTGAAATCTGGTTGGCTGTCTCAACTCACCTACTCTGGCTCTAACTCCTCTCACCAAGCTGACTAATTCAGTTTGGCATCTCTCAGTTTCTTACTGAATTGCTCTGGTGACTTTAAACTAACCATGGAAAGGTGTTCTAATCTTCTCACTCCTTACAGTCTGGTTTCAATGCCTCTGTTGCATCTACTGAACTGAACTGAACTGAACTGAACTGAACTGAACTGAACTGAACTGAACTGAACTGAACTGAACTAAACTGAACTGAATTGAATTGAACTGAACTACTGCACTACTTCCTGAATGGACTGACTGAACTGAACTCAACTGACTAAACAGAACTTACTAGAACACAAGATATCTACATTCCTCTGTCTCCTGAGTGCTGCGATTAAAGGCATGTACCACCACACCTGGGCCTAACCTTTTCTTTATCTGGAACTTGTTCTGTACTAGGCTGGTCTTGAACTCAGAGATGTGCTTGCCTCTGTCTCTGTGATTAAAATTGTGTACTAAGAGCATGTCTGAATTCCAGCCAAAGCAGCCATGGTACTGGATTAAAATTCCTCTACACATGTGTAAGCACAATATGTGTGTTTTGGTTTGAGGATAAAATGTCTCCTTTGAGCTCATATGATGAATTTGTTATTCCCTTCTGGTAGCACGATTTTAGGAACTTTGGGAAACTTTAAGAGATGGGTTCTATCTACAGAGAGGATAGGTACGATCACGGTAGCATAACCTTAAGGACAACGGTGTGTCTTGTCCTGTTTGACTTTGTCTTCTTGTCCTCTATGAGAAACCTGATCTGTTACATACTTTCTTTATAGGTTCATGGGGTCACATTATTATGAACTGAACCATCTGAGAATGTGAGTCAGATGATTGTGATCCTTTGAAGTTATTCAAAATGTTTTGTTCACAGTGACACAAAATAAGTATAATTAACATAATATAATGTTAAAATATCCATGAAATAAATCTAAAATCAACCTATATAGCAACCATCATCTAACAAGATGCAAAACATATTGAATACAAACTTCAGTATAATTTTTTCACATTTTCCTGAATCTGGTTTTATAACCAAATGCAAAAGAATACTGTGTGAAAATCTTTCCTGTAGTTTTCCCAATCCCCAGTAATTATTTTAAACAACTGCTTAGCCTAGGTTTCTTTAAGTTCCTAAAGATACCTTCTTGAAGAAAAGAAAAAAATACATTTTAGAAATAGTTTACAGGGACTGGAGAGATGGCTTAACAGATAAGAATGCTAACCACTTGTCCAGAGAACCCAGTTTCAATTCCCCACACCCACCTGGCAATTCACAGCTAGCTGTAACTCCAGCTCCAGGAGATTTGACACCCCCATGGCAGGAAAAACACCAATGTACATAATAAATAAATAAATAAATAATAAATATATTTTTAATGTAGTTTACATATCATGGATTACTAACAGACAACAGAACCATACTTTAAATAATCACATGGTATGTTAAAAGAAAACAAGTGCTATAAAGAAAATCAGAGAGTGAAAGAAACATGGGAGAAGGGATCACATGGTCTAGGTAACCTTAAGAAAGTAATAAATCAAATATTGAAGGAGTGCAGAAATTAAGACTTTGGGATATTCAAGTTCAAAGTGTTCCAGGAAGAGAAAATGTTCAATTTCAAAGAACTGAGGCAGTAGTATGTGTGATATGATTTCCAGGCAGTCAGAGAAGTTAATGTGAGATTCTTTGAGACTATGCTTACATATAAAACTTACATATACAAAGTGAGAAATTGTTTTGGTAGAAGTTAATTTAATTTACAGAATCATATTAAACACAGTGTGAGGAGGAAATTTCTGGTTTCCATAGAGACTTAGTTATGTCTTGTGACAAAATCTGGAAGCTGTCTGATGAATGGATGTTTTCCTGAAGCAGATATATGAGAGGATGTTTTGCTGAAGCAGACACATGAGAGGATATTTTGCTGGAGTGGACACTTGAAAGGGCAAGTGATGTTTAAAAAGAATACAAATATAACCCCACAGACAGTCAGAAAATACTCTTCCCTTTTTTCCCCTTTCAGTGCTTTGCTGGTCTTCACTTAGGATGCCCTGGCATTGGTTTGACTTGCAATGTTTTGCTGCTCATCGCTGATCTTCTCTAGTCATGACGTCATAGAGCAAAAAGTGCCAATGAACTTCTCATGGTATTCCAGCTTCTTGCCACTTCTGCAGATTCCTGCTAATTCAGTGGAGCTTCAAGGTTTCTTCTGTATAGAGTCTCTGCTACTGATTTTGTGTTTGTAATTGCCCTGAACAAGTACTTCTAAACTGGTCCACATCCCATGTTTCCTATTAACCTTTCTTACCCTCTACCTTTGGTCAGTGGGCTTGAAGGGAGATTGAAACATTTAAGAACTTTTATTAAGTTAGGTTTTGCAAAATGAAAGTCTACGGTTTTGTTGTTGTTGTTGTTCATTACTGATAAAGATATACTAAGAAAATGTTTTCTGTTCAAGAGTCTTGTGGAAAATATTAGTTCGACAATAAAAACTCATGTGCATTATTCATTACACTCTAGTTATATGTGCTGTCATACATGATAGGAGGAGGGCATTGTGACTGCTGGAAAAATCATATATAGCTTCATGGATAAAGTCATGTTTGATTTTCTTCCTAAAACAATGAGCAAATTTCATAGGCAAGAAGTGAAAACGAAGAGAAGCATTTCTGGAAGATGAACTATATTTGTAATTGACTGAAAGAAAATATGAAAGAGCTCTATTTTATTAGATGCATTATGCCTAATAAGGAAAAAGAAGGAAAGAGTGAAGAGGAGAATTCTACATTCTGAGTTGTTTAAAATGTTTTGTGGGAGGAATATTTTTAATGAACGTGTAACACAGGTTTTCAAATTAGAACTGTTTGATGAATTGAATCTATAGGCTTGATTGCATCACACAGGCAGCTATCTGCTGTTACCAGTTGCCCATAAGAGGTCCCTGCAGACACATGTATAAAGAGCTTCTAATTCTTTAAGGAAGCTTTATAGCATTACATAGAAACCTCACTCCTATTATTGATATAGAATATAGCTCAGAATAGGATAAGTTTCTTCTGAAAATATTTAAATTACAATCTCATGGGATATACAGTGTTAAGGAAAACAGAATCCCACTGTAGAACATGAGGTATTTAGTAAGGTGCCCAAAATGACTCCAAAGCCATAGAAATGTTTGTGGAATGACTCTTGGATACACTGTACTGTGCTAACTTCTTTTAAGTGTGACATCATATTTTCTTCATATCAGCTCTGAGGACAATGTTTTAACTTATTATACCTTATAGATGAAGAATTTAATGTCTTGGAAAATTAAGCAGTAAGCTTATAGATAGAACAATGTTTTGGACTTAGGTACTTTTAATTGCATATGTGCTGCTACACTACATTTATGTTTTCTTTAAACTGGCACATATTGGTGTTCATAATATCACCATGAAGGCATGACATATATCTGATTTTACTTTCTGCAATTACAAAATTGATTTTTGAGATTATAATATTGTTACTTCCTTTCCCTCTCTCTTTCGTCCTTCCAAAATCTTCCCTACACTCACCTTGCTGTCTTTCAAATTCCTGGATATATATATATATATATATATATATATATATATATATATATATGCACAGCCTGCTCATTCTGTATAATGTTACTTGTATATATTGTGCATATGTTTTCAAGGCTGACCCCTAGGTCTCAAATAACCAATTGGTATTCGTCACCAGCTCTCAAATTGGAATTATTGTCTGTTAAACAAGAGAGAAATTATGCCTAGCACTGAAACCCTAGTCAACTACCTGTAACTATTGAGGTCATGAGGTCATGGATCATGAAGAGAATTTATCACCCCCCTTTAATAAACCAGCATAATCTCAATCTGCATTCTGAATATTTCTACAAGTTTGACTTGACTTTGTGTCATGTCCTGAGGTGATAGGTTCTTGTGACTAGAAACACTTCATGGCAAAACTCATGAAGGATCTGAGGTTTTGCCCTATTTTCAATGAGAACTAAGCTTTCCTCAGGTATAAGACAGGGGAGTCATGTACAAAGGACATTATTTCTTATGAAAACTAAAGAAGTGATAATATCAGAATTTATTTTGGTTCTGAGTCCCATGTCCTTGAAATAAAAAAAAGAAGGCCCAGTAATGTGTACACATGATTAGAGTGAGAATAGGGAACCTGAACTTTTACAAATGTCCCAAGTCTGACTGACTGACTGTTAAACAGGTGGGAGATTTTTATTTTGTCCAAAGAACAAACCATCTCTTTTCCCGGGGATAACTCTACATCTTTCAAGACTGTGTTATAAGATAGTCTTTGAAGAGAGCTAACAACCAGTATGGTCAGGTACTAAGTTCACAAGATTTGTAAAAATGATAGAAGTCTCTGGAGAGCTGATTTCCAGCAAAGTGCATTGGCTAAGGATAACAGGCATATAAGCCACATAATTGTCATAACATTATACACCCCGAATTCCACTCAAGAATTGATACACAAGCATTTCCAAGATCTGCTCTTAGAGAGCTAATATAAGCCAAGCTTCACCTCGCTGCCAGTACTGTACACACGTTTATTGATTTTATTACTGCATTGTTAGGTTACACTTATTTATTGATTTCATTTTAATTTTATCATAGAAATTTTGACGTTCTTATTGAAGTACGGTAATATTTCAATAAATGACTGTCGCGAGCTATGTTCTGCATTCTTGTTAGTTGTCAATGGAAGATTAAATCACCAAAGTATTTAAATTATTAAAGAACTTTGGCTGTTGGTTCATTTTCCTGCTCATCCTGAAGTTCTTATGGTAAAAAGAAATAGAAACTGTACAAAAATCTAGAAATGAAATTTTTATTAAATTGTTCATCAAATTAAGAAATTATTTTAATGCAATGTTGATAACCATAAATGGAGTTTTAGTCTGGACTAGCAGAATAGGAAGCAAATCTCCTCTCAATAGGAAACAGCACAAACTCCTATATCAAGGACGTAATGAAAGACCCAACACCTAGTAGAAACAGAAATCCCTCATACTTAACCAGAGCTTATAAAGGAAGAGTTTGGAGCTTCTATGATGTTATGTGGAAACCTATGCATTGGTAACACTGGTGACAGTTATAGCCCCAATCAGTTTTTTCTTTGGAACAAGCTTGAGACACATCTGACCTCTTTTCAAGAATGAGCAGTTTCTAGGGACTGTAAGAATCATGCATGATCCTGCATGCTATGGTGTGCTGTGTTGACCAAAGTGTCGTGTCCATCATTTTCCCTCCACCCTTGAGCAGCACAGCTGCCTTTATGTCAGTGCAAATAATAGAGCTCCCAAACTGGCCAAGCAACAGGTAGAGAAATAAGTGCCCCAGCTGGATGGATTTACATTTTGGTCTGTCCCTTAAGTTGCTATGTGGGTTTGTGCACTACTGAAAACATGCAGGTCTTTTATTTCTTTGTTTTGTCTTCCTTTTTTTTTTTCCTGTATGACTTGGGACAGCAAAATTCTGTGTAGCAAGAGATGGACTTAACACTACCCAATCCTAGGGTAGCAGTATCATACTAGAGCCTATTCAGAGGGGGTAAGGTTAGTTTCTAAACCCAAGACTTAGAGCTGGAACTCAGTGCGAATGCATTAAAGCCTCACACTGGGATGGTCATGACAGTGTCTCCTTTGCAGCAGACTGAGAACAAAGACTCTCATACAGCTCAGGTACCAGTGCAAGGCAGATAGCTTTAGCTGATGAGATTTCTACAACAGGCAGATAATTTATGCCTGGTGACAGTAGTTTTGGGCACAAGACCACTTCAATAGGAAGGTTTTTGTATGATTTCAGTGTATAGATTATTGGCCCAGCATAAGACACAGCAGAGGGAAACTAGTGACCATAGTCAACGCTTGAGCCAGGGACTGGTTTATCACAATTGACTGCAGGAAGAAATTTATACTCTGACCACAGGCCAGTAAATGCCTGAGGTTTGTAGGTTACTTACTCTGTCCTCAGAGAGAACAGAATATCCTTCTGCGTACTTTTATGATTATTTTAGAAATAAACACCAATAGTGCAGACAAGAGAAACATGAACTTGGGTTGCCCTTTAGTTCTGAAACAATGACAATACACCTACAGGAGATACCCAGCAAAATCTGAACCCAGTACCATCCAGTACTGAAGCAATGGAAGTAAGTAAAAACTCAGAGAAAATTAGTGACATGCTTATGCTTAGAATTTGTGCCCATAGTGGTGGAAATATATATGTAAGCAAAATGCCAGCAGCAAAAGGAAAAAGTTTTTTTTAAAGCTAATTCTTAAATGGCCATATGATGTTTTCTTATTTATTATTAAACAACATTATTAAATATGAATTTAGATCATAATATTTTATTATTTTCTATAATGTGCAGGTATCTTATATGAGATTATAAGAATATGAACTATATCTGTCCCTTAAAGATAAATGTGTCATTTTAGGAGGAACAGGAAAGTAACTGCTTTTATAGAGAATGTCTCATATGACAAAGGTATTTTGGGAAAAGTGTATTTTTATCATTCTGTTTTTGAACTTTTAAAAAAATACAAATATAATGTATTTTGCTCATATTCTTCCCCTTCCCCAAATCTTCCCAGGTGTTTAGCACCTCACTACCCACCCAAGTTCATGTGCCCTCTCATTTCTTCCCTCAGAAATAAAAATGCATGTAGTGAAAATAAGGTCAAAACAAACAAAAACAATTCAATAGAAGCAAACCCAAAACATAACAAAAGAGCATGGAATCTGTTTCGTGTTGGCCAACTACTCCTGGTCATTGGGTCTGCCCTGAAGTGGGGTTACAATACCCAGTGACACTCCATTGGAGAAAACAGATTTTCCTCTTTCCAGTTGGCGTTAACTGCAGCTGTTTCTGTTAGTGGCTAGGGCTTGAGTGTATCTCCCCTTGTCCATCTTGGCAACTTTGAATTCTAGCTAAGCTCTCATAGCAATGCAAGAAGTGGAATTTTTGAATGAAACATTTCAGTGATTTTTAAACCTTATCACTGCTTTACACCTGTGGATATTCATTGCTTCTGAGTTATTTGTTCATTGTGTGTTAAATCCTACACTTCCATTGTGCCTATATTTCTGAGACATGGTTGGCATACGTCCCAAATGTAAAACTTACAAGTATAAACATAATCTAATTTTTTATCCACATGAGTGTACACACAAGCACACATAGGATATCTGTGTTTGTCAATGGAGTCCAGAAGAGACTATTACATGGCATCTTGTATGACTCCTTGCCCATTTTTGCAATAAAGTCTCTTCCTAAATTTGGAGCCCTCATTTTCTAGGCTGAGCTAAAATCCTGAAACCCCCAGAGATCACAGTGACTGTGTTCTGGTTAGAGAAGAAGTTATCAATGTGCAGACACCTCACTTGCCATGTCCATAGGTATCAAAGCTTTGGTATTATTATTGCACCAGGAGAGCTCTTAGTCACTAAGCCATCTCTCTAGTTCCATTCTATAAGTTTTGGCCTCACATATGAGCACATAAAAATATTAAACAGGTTAGATAACACTGATATGTAGGGAATAGGTAACTATTGTGTATTCAGCTCTAAAGGATGATGCATATATTTACCCCTATACAAAGATCAGGTAAAAATCCTGAAAGAATGAATGAAAATAATGTTAATAACCGGATGATAATGGCAAGTACTATAAGATGCTGCATGGTTACCCACATGAGATCAAGTACAGGCAACATCCCAGCAGGTGGCATTAATTGTTCCCAGTGAGGTGTGTGTGTGTGTGTGTGCGCGTGCGTGCGCAAGTGTGTGCATGTGTGTGTGTGTGAGAGAGAGAGAGAGAGACAGAGACAGAGACAGAGACAGAGACACACACACACACAGAGAGAGAGAGAGAGAGAGAGAGAGAGAGAGAGAGAGAGAGAGAGAGACCATGAAGGAAGGGAAATACACAGGATGTGTTGGGGCAAGCCAGAGTTCATGTAATCAATGTAATTTTTAGATATACCTAATTGTTAAAAATAAACAATATTATATAAAATGTAAAAAAAATCTTACATTTGATTGGAATGTTCATGGACTTTTCAGTCTAAGTATTTTAAGGGGTGTAATGAATCATACAATTTTGGTATTCTATATAACATATCTATCTAATAAAATGTTTAGTAAGTAAATTTCTTCATGTACAGTTAATGGGCAAAATTGAAATGAGTTTTTCGTTGTTGTTTTTGTTCATTTACTTTTATTTTTGATTGGATATTATATTTATTTACATTTCAAATATTATACCCCTTTCCTGATTCTCCCCCAACAACACCCCTTATCCCAACCCTCTGTCCTCCTGCTTCTATGAGGGTGTACTACCACTCACCCACATACTTCTGCCTCCCTGTTCTCGCATTCCTCTACACTGGGGCATTGATCCTTCACAGGACCAAGAACCTCTCCTCCCATTGATGTCCAACAATGCCATTTCCGGCGCTGGAGCCATGGTTGGTGGTTTAGACCCTGGGAGCTCTGGTTGGTTGAAGTTGTTGTTTAGCCTATGGGGTTTCAAACCCTTTCAGCTCCTCCTGTCCTTTCTCCACTCCATTGGGGATCTAGTGATCAGTTCCTTTGTTGGCTGCGAGCATCTGCCTCTGTATATGTCAGACTCTGACAGTCTCATAGGAGAGAGGTATGTCAGGTTCCTGTCAGCATGCACTTCTTAGCATCCACAATAGTGTTTGCATTTGGTGACTCTATATGAGAAGGATCCCCAGGTTGGACAGTCTCTGGATGGCCTTTCCTTCAGTCTCTGCTTCACACTTTGTCTCCATATTTGCTCCCGTGAGTATTTTGTTACCCTTTCTAAGAAAGACTGAAACACCCACACTTTCATGTTGAGCTTCATGTGGTCTGTGAATTGTATCTTGGGTATTCTGAACTTTTGAGCTAATCTCCACTTATCAATGAGTGCATACCATCTGTGTTCTTTTGTGATTGGATTACCTTACTCAGGATGATATTTTGTACAGATTCAATGCAATTCCCATCAAAATCCTGACACAATTCTTAGAGTTAGAAAGAGCAATTTGCAAATTCATTTGGAATAACAAAAAACCCAGGATAGCAAAACTATTCTCAACAATAAAAGAACATCTGGGATAGTCACCATCCCTGACCTCAAGCTGTACTACAGAGAAATAGTGACAAAAACTGCATGATCTTGGTACAGATAGAGGTAGTAAGATCAGTGGAATAAAACTGAAGACCCAGAAATGAACCCACACACCTATGCTCACTTGCTCTTTGACAAAGAAGCTAAGACCATCCAGTGGAAAAAAGACATTTTTAACAAATGAAATACATTTTTAAAGAAATATTACTTGCTTTTTATTTGCTTCACTCTTCATCTCATTAATATTACTAAGAATAATAGTTCACATTAGAAAATAAATCATTTTAAATAGTTGAGAGATAGAAAATCTTTTTGTGTGACATATTTATATAATTTCCAATGTATTTATGAACATAATTCTCTATCAATGTAACATAATACTTAAATAATTATATCCTTCTTTTAAATTTATTCACATTTTGTGTATAATTCTAAATGATGCCAAATTGAATATGAATAATTTATAAATATATAAACTTATAAATACTGAGAAGAGTAAAAAAATCCTTTTATAATGCGATGACTGTCAGAAAATTTAGTTCTAGTAAGTTTTTTTACATAATGTTCCCTCTCTGAGGATTTTCTTTCCTTAGAAGTGTTTCTTTCTTACCTAAATTTCTATAGATTTTTATTGACCTCCTACTTCCTCTCTGGGAGTTATAGTTAATTTTATCCACTCTTTATATTTGCTAGGTTAGGAGATACCTAGGTTTTGGTCTTGTTTCTTCAGAAACTGTAGGTACAGAGGTGATTGTACAACCACTAGTACTCAAGTACATACCAGCTACAAGTTTCCAAACCAGTCGGGTTTCCAAGTATACACTGTGTTTCTAGATCGGCAGGGATAAAGAAAATACCTGGCATCTGGCCCAAAATTCTCCATAGGAAACCACTCATCAACTGCAAAGGTGTCAATTGAATGGGTGGCACCTAACGATCCTGAGTTTGCTGATAATCTCACCAGATTTGTGTGGGAACAAACACAGGAGTCGAAATATGATCTGTGCACATAATCATACAGCCAAAGAGAATAAACCTACTGGCATCGTGGTTGAGTAACAGCTTATTGACCTGCTGGCTTAACTTGTATGAAGACAGAATTTGTATAAATAGCCAAAGTTGTGCATTTGTTAGTAGGCATTAGTGTATGCCCTGAAGAAGCCAGCCTGAAGATGAATATCTTCCAGATTTTGTTAATATGCTCAGGTGAGTTTAAGTTTACTGATAGTTTCCTTTTAAAAGAATATGGGTATTGAAGAATTGGAACTATGTTAGATTCTTTTGTGTGTATGAGTAAGGAGAAACACTTAATATGGCCTTGGGTTATTTCAGACAGGACTCATCTTGATATTTTCCAGAGTTTTTTCATAATACTATTTGCTTCTGTCATCTTTCTACCATATAACAGGATCATATGATACAATTCTTAAGCTTATGAATAATTTTCACACTGTGCTATGTCTATGGATACTGCATATGCTCGCATATTATCTCTTGAGTTGTATTTCACAGTCACTGAATGAATTTAACAATATTTTATATCTGCTTTTTGCTGTGGAGGTGTGAAGTTGTGAATCTATAATGAGTCACATCTAAAATAAAACAGAGTATTTTTTCATGATGATGAAAACAATGAAAATGAGTAAGTAGATAAAATGAGGAAGGACATCACAGTGATGTTTCAGAGTGGTATTTCAAATAAAAATGCAATAAAGTTTCCATTAAAATATATTTTAACTGAATGTACAAAATTCCTAGACTGAATGATCAATAAGAAGGAAGAAACTAGTGAAATTTTCTCTGGACAGGAATAGTGATCATGGTTATTAATAGTTCAATAGCAGATTGAATGAAGACATAATCTAAAGACAGAATCTTTAAACAAGAATCTCATTTTGTTGATCAGCCAAATTTATTATGTAGGGCCCAACAGAAAATGTGTGTCAAAATGCCTTTTAAAAAGAAATTCACCTGCAGCTTTTTTTCACATGCAGCACTTTCTCCAACTGTGAGCACCACCCCAGAGAATGACTATGGGACAAATGTTTAATTTTAATTTATACTTGGTTTCACTTAAATCTTTCTGTGTTGACACTTTAGTGTTCTCCTATATCGGAGCAGATATTCAGATATTAATCAACCCTGTGAATTTGCCTGAAAATAAACTTCCTGGAACAGAGCTAAGCCGTGCTTATGACAAAGATGTGGCTGGGAGACCAAATGCCTACCGCTTTTTGAATAAGACAAAAGACTTTGTCATCGATGCAAGTAAATTAATTTTTATCATTTACGTATTTTTATTTTCCAAATGTTAAAGTAAGACTCTTAAGATAATTGTTTAGTTATACTCCACCTGTGCATTAGAATGTTTGCTCAAAATTCTCTTCAGATAATTGCCATCCCTCAAGGTTTCCCCTCTGTCTTGCTCCACACACAGAATAAGTCTGACACTGCCCCAAGTCTTCTTTCCTAAGAAAATTAAGTTTTGTCCATTAAAGAGCCTGAGTGTTCCTTTCAAAGCAGAAAGTGGCCACTGAATAACAGATGCTTTGGGCTATGCGTGTTGAATCAACTTCAAGGAAAAAACTTTGAAGATATTTTGACCAATACATTTTAACTCTCTCTGTGAGAATTACTAATGCGTCACTAATGCATCACTAAGGCAGGGAACACAGTTTGTTTCCCACACTTCTGGCAGCACCCAAATCCCAGTCAGGTGGTTTACCTTCTAAGAGCTCAATGGCGTAATAAGAAGATGCTCTTAGTTGAAACACTGAAGAAGTCAGCAGAATTTACTTTTTCCCATAGTTAGCCTGTGGTCCAGGACCTCCTGAAAATACAGGTGATACTTGTGAAGGTTGTTGAGAGAACACTAGCTTGTTTTTAATCCATGATGCTTTTTTTTTGTTCAATACATGAGTTTTATAATTATATATGAAATTAGATAAGTGTTAATTATAAACTGAGTTGTGCCCTAGCATATCTATTATCCATTTTTCACACAGTTGTTAAAAATTCACATGTACATTTATTTGTGTATTATATTCAAGAAATATCAAAATATTGTCTGGTATGATGATTCTAAATATAAGAATGTAAGTTTTAAGAATAGAAATAGCTTTATGTCTCAGTTGCGAACCATGTGTCTTCTTCAGAATGTTCTACCAACAGTGGAGCAAACTCCACACTCTACAACAGCCCCATTTTATAGAAGTCATTTCCAAATTCTGTTCCTCAGAGGCCTCCTCCTCCATTTACTTTCTGAGACTTAAACCTCAAATTTAGAATTAAGGTTCTTTACTAGAGTTTGATACTAGAAATCTTTCTGTGGCTCTAGGGCCTCTGATTCATTTCTTTACCATTTGTGTGTGGTTTTTGTAACAGTGTATGTGTAGGTCAGAGTTTGGCATGGCTGGTCTTTTTCAACTGCTCTCCACCTTATTTTTTAACATAGGTTCTTCCACTAAGTCTAGAGTCCACTAATTTGACTAGGTTGTCTAACCAGAAAGATCTCGGAATCCTCCTGTCTCTGCTGCTCTGGTTCTGGTATCACAGGACACGTGACTCTGCCCATACTTTGTCTGGATCTGAATGGCAGGCAGTTGAAGAGTCTTAGGAGTGAGTCTTATAGCAATGTGACTAGGAAAAATCAAAATCCATGT